>NC_037682.1:92400022-92568353 GCF_003255815.1 Theropithecus gelada | reverse complement strand
GATCTCAGCTCACTGCAAGCTCCGCCTCCTGGGTTTACGCCATTCTCCTGCCTCAGCCTCCCGAGTAGCTGGGACTACAGGCGCCCGCCACCTCGCCCAGCTAGTTTTTTGTATTTTTTAGTAGAGACGGGGTTTCACCGTGTTAGCCAGGATGGTCTCGATCTCCTGACCTCGTGATCCGCCCGTCTCGGCCTCCCAAAGTGCTGGGATTACAGGCTTGAGCCACCGCGCCCGGCTTTTTTTGTATTTTTAGTAGAGACGGGGTTTCACTGTATTAGCCAGGGTGGTCTCAATCTCATGACCCTGTGATTCGCCCGCCTTGGCCTCCCAAAGTGCTGGGATTACAGGCGTGAGCCACTGTGCCTGGCCTCTTTTTTTTTTAATCCCGTCTGAGTTATTTTATACATACATAAGAAAATGATGAAAACAGATAATGTTTTACAAATGGTGTCATAATATACACACTGTACTGATCTCCCTTTCTCTCTCCATTTGCTATATATTTAGAGACCTTACCATATCAAGGACATTAAAAGCTTTCTTGGTTTTTGTTTTTGCAAAATAGCTCTATAGGTTTTCACTGTATGAATAGAAGACATTATTTTAATGGAATTTTATAAGTTGTGTTGCTGAATTGTAAATTTCCTCAGAAGTACTAGTATCTTTTTACAATATATAGTCTATCAGTGGTTGCCCTCACTTAAATTGTAAGATGTTTGGGGAAACTGGGATCCAGCTTGTGTGTTTTTCCTTCTCAAATGGTTTACATGTAATATGTTTATTTTGAAGATAAAGAACATTTGTCATATTCTGTTTGTGTATTGTTTTCCAGATGATCTCAGGAATTCCACAATTCTGACATTTTATGAGAAAAAGAAACATGCCAAGTCTAATTATAGGAGTTAGAGAAGTGTTTTGTGTTTTTAATTGCAAGACATAGCTATGCAATACACTTTTGGATGGTCTCTTTCCACTTGCAAACGAATGCTTGTAAGCATAGGCTTTTCCTAGACTCCTGCCTTAATAATTCTGTTCTCTCTTCCCTGTTCCAAGGGCATGTCTCATGAAACCTGCAGTCAAATGTCTCATGAAACCTAAGGTTTCTGGCAAAAAAATATTTTATAAGATTTGCCAGCCTGCATAAATTAATCCAACGTAACCAACTGATGATAACAGATTGGAAACTTTTGGCTGAAACACAGAAAAAGTAGTTCACTTGCCATAGATGGAAAGCCTGGAAAGAAAGAAAGTCAAAGATGTTTCGAGTTTTTTTAGAAGACAAGAAAAAGCTGTTTGTATCTTCCTTGACATCATTATTGAGGAGAGACTTTCTTGAGATTTCTGCATGTCAAACTAGCTACCTGGTACAAGAAAGGAAGGAATCAGGATTGTAATCTTTCCTTCTATTTTTGTATATGATCATAAGGAATTTATGATAGAATTGGAAGTAGCTGAATTAGAAAATAAGGACTTGGTTTATTTTAATGCTATGATATTGTTAGGTAAAGTGGTTAGTAGAGAGTATGACACAAAGTAGTCTTTTAGTAAACACTAGTAAATAACTAATATCAAGGAAATCAACCAAGCTGCTTTGAGAGTCTCAACTTCCTAAATCTTGATGGGCTCAATTGATCTGTCAAGACACTTGACATCCAAAGAGACCATCCAAAAGTGTATTGCATAGCTGTGTCTTGCAATTAAAAACACAAAACACTTCTCTAACTCCTATAACTGACACACATACTTTTCACACTTTTGTTGTTGTTAATGAAATCAATAGTTTGCTCAGAGAAGGTGATCATATCCCCAACTCAGGAATAAATCCTAATTAGCCTAAGCCAGTTTGCTACTCTCATTCCCCTTGCCAGTGTTTGTTTTACTAATTGGTGGTGATACAATTTTGGCCAGTGAGATATATTAAAAAAAGGAATATTGTTGGCTTTTTATTTTCAAAAGATGTTTTCACATAAGAAGAAACCCTGAGGAAGAAACAGGCTTTTCCTCTCCTGAAAATGTGGTAGCTAGCCTGACTGGGTTAGACTGCAGACAGGGCCAATTTTCTGAGGATGGCAAAATGGAAAATGGGAAGAACTTAAGTAATCAATGATAATATCAAGCCCAGAAATTGCTAATTCTAGAGCCTTGGTATATATCGTTTATGTGACATAATAAGTTCTCTGTATTGTTTAAGTTGTTGTGATTTGGGTTTTCTTTCATTTGCAGCCAAAAGTTTCTGATACAAGATGTTAACATGCTAGATTTGAAAAAAATTGAAAGCAGTAATAATTTATTGACAAACATCCATATATTCAAACAAAATTTGGATAGGTATATTTGAAAAAAATGGCAGTTAGAGACTATATTTAATTTTCATTTGATAAGTCCCCCAGGCTGAGTAGAAATATACATTTGTAACTAGTGTAGAATAATTCAATGAATATAATGTTTTAATTTTAGAAATCATTCACAAATTTAAGCTGGGTGCGATGGCTTATGCCTGTAATCCCAGTACTTGGGAGGCTGAGGCAGGTGGATCACTTGAGGTCAGGAGTTTGAGACCAGCCTGAACAACATAGTGAAACCCTGTCTCTACCAAAAAATACAAAAATTAGCCAGGCATGGTGGCACGCACCTGTAATAATCCCAGCTACTTGGGAGGCTGAGACATGAGAATCACTTGAACCTGGGAGGCGGAGGTTGCAGTGAGCTAAGATCATGCCACTGCACCCCAGCCTGGAAAGAAAGAGTGAGACTCTGTCTCAAAAAAAAAAAAAAAAAAAAAAAAAAAAAAAAAAAAAAAAAAAAGAAAGAAAGAAATTATTCACAGATTTTGAAGAATGCAAGGTACACCAACTAGATTATTTTTGCATCCTCAAGATATTTATGAATTACCATGCATCTTTACAAACAAGAAAAGCTTTCAAGGAAAGCTGGAAGAGTTGAAGGAAAGAACTCTGTTCATTAAGCAGAAGCAGCTTCCATAAAATTTTAGGGCCGAGTTCATGAATTCATGGACAAAGCCGGAATTTATGACTGTGTGATAAAATTCTGAGATATGTTTGGGCTACTTTGCTATGGAAAAGTATATAGGTACTCTTTGACATGATGGGGTTATAAACCCATCATAAGTTGAAAATATCATTAAATTGAAAATACAGTTAATGTGTCTAACCTATCAAATATCATAGCTTAGCTTGGCCTACTTTAAATGTACTTAGAAGACTTTCAATACAGTATTCAATACATGACATGAGGTAGTCAACATTTTGTTACAAAATGGGCTTCATGTTAGGTGATTTAGTGCAGCCTAATGAAATCATATTGCGTATCACTAGCCCAGGAAAACATAAAAAATTCAAAATTTGAAGTTTGATTTTTACTACTGAATGATTATGGCTGTCACACCATCGTAATGTTGAAAAAAGGTAGGGCAAACTCATTGTAAGTTGAAGGCCGTCTTTATTCTTTGAATTTACGGAACTCAAGCTGAGAGTTTATTTCTAGTGATATAAATCTATAGTCAGAATTGAGTTCTGACCCGTGAACACTTGCATAATTCTTCAGAGGAATTTAGTTCAGTCTGTTAAATATCACCATTCTTATTGATTAATCACAAGTGACCAGTAATTAGCACTAGGCCTGTAACTGTGGCAATAATTCTTTCCTGATTGGGCAAGTTGTCCTGGTTGGAATTTTAGCGTATTACTTTTATGTTAATAGGCTTTTTCATCAGTCTTGAAAAATTCACTTCCATTGTAATTGAATTACGATTTTCTCCTAAAGATGATTATTTCGAAAAGCTAAAATTGAGGAAGCATCAGTCAAATCCAAGATATAGAATTGGGCAGGCAATAGACATTTGCATGGAGGGCCGGAGACAGGAAATAATGACTCTGAGTCATGATATTATTTGTTTTAAAATGCCACGAACTTACAAGCATGTTATTGATATTGGAAGGAGAACTTTGTAAAATTTCTTGATAACAATAGGATGATATACATTCATTTTGTTATTTTTATTGCTAGTAATTATGTCTGAAACATCATGAATATTTTACTCAATATATTTTCTGAATTTATTTGAATAAATAATATCATATTTGCATGTTTATAAGTCACTAACAAAATGAGTTTTCATTTCAGTTTCTTTAACTCTGTTTTTTCCAGTTTTTGTCTTCTTCAAAATTGAGGTTTTCAGAAATCTGAGTTTTCTAATTTGGAAGTTTCTGCTCTATCAGAACAGTTTTGGGGGTAAGTTTTTGTAATACTGCCAAAAATTTGTTTTTGAATAGTTTTAAATATGAAAAATGTCCATAGAGTATGTACATATACATGCGTTCCACACTTAAAAGCCTGGATTCTTCCTCGTCTTTTTGCCGTCAGAGATCTCACCACATCCAGGACTTTGCATATTATCTCTTAGCAAATGTCATTTAAATACCTATCTCTGACATTTTTACCTGAATGTTTTGTTGGCATCGCCAATATTTCTATAGCCAAAGCCACCCCTGGTATATCCAAAACCATCCTTTCTATAACTGAAAACAACCCCTCTCTCTCTCATATTTCTGTTTGATGGCAGTATCCTTCTCATGGTGATTCAGGTTTGAAACTTCAAAACCATTTGTGAATTTATTTTCTCCTTTCCCTCCAGTGTATATAATCTGCTGCCAAAATGTGTTTTCTGCTTCAGGGGCTACTAGAAGAGAATCAGATGCTAAGCATTTGTTAGCCCTCTCCATATGCTCATTACCATGCTAGCTACAGAGGGCGACACACAAGAAACTTTACATTTGATGCAAGAAAAGCACAGAAGATCACGCCTAGGTGGTCTCTCCAATTTCCTTGTCTGTCAAAATAAAAAGTACCAACACTAGCTTGTTCAGCAAGTAGTTAGCATATACAAACATATGACATTATTTCTATTCAGTAGGGCCTATGAAGTAGATGCCTAATTTGTAGAAGAAAACTAGTACCAGAATCTCAACAGTTTGAAATGGGCATAAAGGATAATAACAAGACATCACAGATCCAAGTAACTCATACAGGATGATCCATTACTACTTGAAATATGTACTAATTTTCTGGTAAAGTCTAAATCTTAGATCAGGTCTTCTTTGCTCTCCTGAAAAGATAATCATAGATATGGATATGGATACTCTCTCTCTCCTTCCCTGCCTGAAAGAGCTTGGGTCGGTTAGATGGAACAGCTTAATTTTTACACCTCGTAACAATGACAGGCCATGATTTCAAAATGATCGCTCACCAAATCTCCTTTCCAATTTGTTTTTAGAAACAGGGTCTGACTCTGCTACTCAGGCTAGTGTGCAGTGGTCTGATCATAGCTCACGGCAGTCAAACTCCTGGGCTTAAGTAATCCTCCTGCCTTAGCCTCTTGAGTAGTTAGGACTACAGGCAGAAGCCACCATGCCCAGCAAATAATTAAAATTTTTTTTGTGTGTGAGAAGATGGAATCTCACTGTGTTGCCCAGGCTAGTTTTGAACTCCTAGTCTCAAATGATCTTCCTGCCAATACTTTGCAAAGTGCTAGGATTACAAAATCTCTTTTAAAATTAATTTTTGGGGCCAGGCACAGTGGCTCACATTTGTAATCCCAACACTTTGGGAGGCCGAGATGAATTCAGGAGTTCGAGACCAGCTTGGCCAAAATGATGAAACCCCATCTCTACCAAACATACAAAAGAAAAATAAAAAAGCTGGGTGTGGTGATACATGCCTGTAATCCCAGCTACTTGGGAGCTTGAGGCAGGAGAATTGCTTGAACCCGGGAGGTGGAGGTTGCAGTGAGCCCAGATCACACCACTGTATTCTAGCCTGGGCAACAGAATGAGACTCCATCTCCAAAAATATATTAAATTTTCTCATTCTTACAAATTACTGATGCCATTTACTGCCAGAAATTGGGGGGTGTGGGAGGTGATGATTCCTAGAATTACGATATCCTGTGAGATCCATGAGAGTACACAGGGCTGCCACCTCCCCTTTGAGGTGCTGGGATCGTGGGGTGGCGATTTGACAAAACAAGTTGAACTGACTCTTGCAAGTAGGAATCACCCAGTGGAAATAAATTGTGGAGAGAAATTCAGGCAGAGAAAATAGGATGTGTAAAGGCTTGGATATACAATAGAGTGTGGTCCTTTCAGATAACTATAAATTCAGACATGGAACATAGTATATGAAGTGTGGGAGAGGGAATATAAATTAGACTGAACTGAACTAAGTATCATGGACCAGAACATGAAGTTCCTGTTTTGCCATCCTTTAGAGTTCCTGAGGTCTATAAGAAATATAGATTTTCTAAAGGATTTAATGGAGGGATATGACATGATCCTAATTGTCCAAAGAATATTGCAGGAGTCTTTAAGATAATGGATTATCAGAGGTGAAGACAAGAAGCTGAAGTGTAATTAGGAGGCTGTTACAATAATATAAGCAAAAAAACGAGTGTTAAATAACTGTAGTGTCATTGAGAATGGAGGTTTTCAAGAAACAGAAAGCCCATTCATAGGATCAACAGATTTTGGTGGTTCAAGGACTATAAGGAGTGAGAGATAGCAGGTTTCTGGCCTTGGCAACTGAGAAAATAGTGTCACAGCTCAGACTACAAATAAGTGACCATGAGCCCTGCTCAATTCAGCCTGGTCAGATTTTCAGTGGGGTGGCCAAGGAAAATGATGAGATAAAGCCCCTGGATTTGGTGGCCACTAGAGAATTTTAAGAGTGATCTCAGTGAGAAATATAGGCCAAATTAGAAGGACTTTAAGAAGTAAGAGTGAGGAATTGAAAAAATTGGGTTTAGACCTGTTGCAGGAAGTCAGGGACCCCGAATGGAGGGACCGGCTGAAGCCGTGGCAGAAGAACATAAATTGTGAAGATTTCATGGATAATTATTAGTTCCCCAAATTAATACTTTTATAATTTCTGTCTTTACTGCAATCTCTGAACATAAATTGTGAAGATTTCATGGACACTTATTCCTTCCCCAATCAATACCCTTGTGATTTCCTATGCCTGTCTTTCTTTACTTTAATCTCTTAATCCCGTCATCTTCGTAAACTGAGAAAGATGAATGTCACCTCAGGACCCTGTAATGATTGTGTTAACTGCACAAATTGTTTGTAGAGCATCTGTGTTTGAACAATATGAAATCTGGGCACCTTGAAAAAAGAACAGGATAACAGAACAGGATAACAGCAATATTCAGGGAACAAGGGAGGTAACCTTAAACTGACTGCGCCAGTGAGCTGGATGGAACAGAGCCATATTTCTCTTCTTTCAAAGGCAAATAGGAGAAATATTGCTGAATTCTTTTTCTTAGCAAGGAACATCCTTGGGAAAGAGAATGTGCCCCTGAGGGTAAACCTATGAACAGCCCCCATGGGGGTAGACACCTTTTACAGTCGAAGTCGAAGGGATGAAATAAGCCCTGGTCTCCTGTAGCGCTCCCAGGCTTATTAGGATGAGGAAATTCCCTCCTAATAAATTTTGGTCAGACAGGTTGTCTGCTCTCAAACCCTGTCTCCTGATAAGATGTTATCAATGACCATGTGTGCCTGAAACCTCGTTAGCAATTTTAATTTCACCCCATCCTGTGGTCCTGTAATCTCACCCTGCCTCCACTTGCTTTGCGATATTTTATCATCTTGTGAAGCATGTGATCTCTGTGACCCACACCCTATTCATGCACTCCCTCGCCTTTTGAAAATCGCTAATAAAAAATGGCTGGTTTTACGGCTTGGGGAGCATCACAGAACCTGCCGACGTGTGATGTCTCCCCCGGACACCCAGTTTTAAAATTTCTGTCTCTTGTACTCTTTCCCTTTATTTCTCAAACCAGCCGAGACACTTAGGGAATAGAAAAGAACCCACAATAATAAATATTTGGGGTGGGGTTTTCCCCCAATATAGACTAGTTTTATTTTAAGACTTTTGACAGAGGAAAGTGGAACATGATGGCTGATGGAAGAAATAACAAGGTAAAGGGAATTTGTAAATGTACTTTATATAATAAAATTAATAAATACATTTTTATTTTAATAACATTAACATGATGATAAATTTTAAAAATTATATATGAGACTTAGGATGTTTGTAGACTAAGAGGAAGTAGAAAGGGAGAGATTGGGGACCAAAGAGGAATTAGAACAATTAAAGAAACAGGCCAAGCAGAGCTAGGAAGGGATAGAGATAATCATTGAAGTGATAGGTTTAGACTTGGGAAAAATGACTATGAATGAACCCATTGCTCTAAGACAAGAGGGAAGGAAAAGATCATGTGAGAAGAATGAGAAGGATTTTATATGGAAAGGAGGGTATGACTACAGAAGGGTTCTGAGGTAGAGAGACAAGATTTCAAAGCAGTTCATGTGAACAGTGTCCATCTCCCAGAAATAATGATTTTATGCTCATAGAAGTGGTTTGGATTAGCAGTTGAGGGTATATGATAAGGAATCAGTAACTGATGACTGACAGTATTGTTGCCCATGATTGGGTGGATTGCTTGAGGTCAGGAGTTCGAGACCAGCCTGGCCAACGTGGTGAAACCCTATCTCTACTAAAATTACAAAGAAGTAGCTGAGTGTGGTGATGGGCACCTGTAATCCTAGCTACTTGGGATGCTGAGGTGAGAGAATCGCTTGAACCTGGGAGGTAGAGGTTGCAGTAAGCTGAGATCGTGTTACTACACTCCAGCCCGGGTGACAGAGCAAGACTCTATCTTGAGGGGAGTAGGGGAAGGGAAAAAAAGATTCATTGGGGACCAGTTATTATGAATTCCTTGATGACCTCTTAGCATAATTAAGAAAACCTTTTTCAGGTTTCACCTACCTGTTAGAAACTCTCGAGAAAGACAAAGGGAAGACCAAGAAAGTGGTGTGACTATAGTCTCCTTACCTCCCATTTCTTAAGGTTTGCATCCACCCTACATAATGTCTGTGTCTCAACTCATTTATGTTTTCCAAGTGTATCAGCAGCTATGTCTCAGTGCTTACCAGTTGAGCGCATTTGTGAAAGAAATATACACACACATAGCAGCAGAGGGGTAGTAGGTGAGTCCAGATAGTGCCAGATAAGAAATCTTTTTCCACATTCCAGCCACACCAATGCCTTGATGCTTCCTGGATGGAAAACATTTGCTCTTTCCTGCCTTTGCACTTTTGCCTATGCCTGTACAATAATTCCCTTCTTTTCAATATCTGAACATATAAGGCTCAGCTCCAATGCTACCTGTTGGGAGGCTTCTGTTGTCACTTCCTCTAGAATAGATCTTTCTCACTTCTGAATGTCTCTAGTACTATCTATGCACAGCTTTTATGGGCGTCATCATATTTTAAATTATTTTATTGTTTGTTTGTATGTCTACCATCCTTGTTTAATTTGTGAGATCCTTGGTGATAGGAACCATGTTTTAAATTTCTGTGTATCTTAAACTAGAGACCATCACATAGTAAATGGTCAGTAATACTTGACAAATAATATACAAAATAAACAATGGAGAACTTTGTTTATTTTGATAAACAATGATAAATTTGGTTTGTTTTGATAAACCAAATGATAAGTATCTTTAAGAGGCAATGATAGGGTGAAAAAACCCATGGGCTTTGAAGTTAGCAGCCCTGAATTCAAATCCTAGCTTGTAATCAGATTACTAGATGTTCGATCTTCGACTAACTACTTAACTTCTCTGAGCTCCCATTTCCTTAGCTATAAAATGGGAATAATTATAATTACTTTGCAGACTGGTTAGGAAGATTAGAAATAATATGAATTATTTAGAAAAAGGCTTGGCATGTAGTAAATAATAAATAATAGCAATTATTATTATTATTTGCTTTATTTTATTTTATACTTAAAATGTAGCAGAGTTACAAAAACCCAAATATGCCCCTTATAGCTTACATAGTAATGAGAAGAGGCCAAATCCAAACTATTGACATGCTTTAAACTGTACTGGAAGAAACCCAAGACATTCTGTTTATAATTTGGTCTTGGATCCAGTGAGCAACTGACCACAGCTGCTGGATGAATGTACCGTGAGGATGTCAGGTGCTACTAACGTCACTGCTCAATGCAAATGCTTATCCAGGGGTCTATGCGGTACTAACCACTTAGAAATGGCTCCATGCACAGATGGTCTGGGTTTCACTTCATTCAGTTTGTATAGCTTAGCATGGCCAATCTGTCACAGGGAATAATCCTACCCTAACCAGATGGAGGGATCAGGTCACCAAGTATTGTCTCATTCCCATTTCTAATGACTATAATTACATGAAGCATTTTTTTTTTTAATCGAGCAAACATTTTACACTAAAAATAAAGCTCATAGTTAATTTGAAGGAATTCTTTGCCCAGGAGTTCTGGAATTAGTGAATGTCTTGTTGAGTGAGCAGCAGGGAACTGAGGACCTGCCACCCAAAGTGAAAACAGGCCACAGTACAATAGCAACCACTTGGGTAATTGGATGTGTGTGTATTCAGGGAAACCACAAGGTTGCCAAGGAGAAGTGCACTGTGATGGGCTGTTTAGAATAGAGCAGGTATTTTAGGGAGAGTAAAAAATATCCAATTCTATGTTGCCAGACATCATTTGTAAATATCTTTCTATCCTGGGAAGAAAGATTATATGCAAGCAAGTATGCCAATAACTCTTTTCAAAAAACACTTCTCAAGACTTGGCTAAGAGACCTAACATTGTCAGGGAAGCTGCTCCAAATGATGTGCTTGAAAACAAAAGAAGCAGGGTTTGCAATCCTAATTTTTGACAAAACAGACTTTAGACCAACAAAGATCGAAAAACACAAAGAAGGGCATTATATAATGGTAAATGGTTCAATTCAACAAGAAGATCTAACTGTCATAAATATATATATGCAGCCAGTACAGGAACACCCAGATTCATAAAGCAAGTTCTTAGAGACCTTGAAAGACACTTAGAACCCCACACAATAATGGTGGGAGACTTTAATACCCCACTGACAATATTAGACAGATCACTGAGACAACAAATTAACAAAGATATTCAGGACCTGAACTCAGCTCTGGATCAGGCAGACCTAATAGATATCTACTGAACTCTCTACCCCCAAGCAACAGAATATACATTCTTCTGATTGCCACATGGTACTTACTCTAAAATTGATCTCGCAATTGGAAGTTAGACACTCCTCAAAAAATACAAAACACTGAAATTATAGCAGTCTCTCAGATCACTGTGTAATCAAATTAGAATTCAAGATTAAAAAGTTCACTCAAAACCATACAACTACATGAAATTGAACAACCTGCTCCTGAGTGTCTTTTGGGTAAATGATGAAATTAAGGCAGATATCAAGTTCTTTGAAACTAATGAGAACAAAGATATAATGTACCAGAATCTCTGGGAAGCAGCTAAAACAGTGTTAAGAGGGGGAATTTATAGCACTAAATGCCCACATTAAAGAGCTAGAAAGATCCCAAGTTAACAAGCTAACATCATAACTAAAAGAACTAGAGAACCAAGAACACACCAATCCCAAAGGTAGCAGAAGAGAAGACATAACCAAGATCAGAGATGAGCTAAAGGAAATGGAGATGTGAGAAACCTTTCAAAAGATCAACAAATCCAGGAACTGTTTTTTTGTTTGTTTGTTTGTTTGTTTGTTTTGTTTTTGTAAAAGCTAATAAAATAGATGGATTGCCAGCTAACTAATAAAGAAGAAAAGAGAGAAGATTCAAATAAACACAATTAGAAATATTAAGGGGGATATTACCACTGATCCCACAGTAATACAAACAAGCATCAGAGAATACTTTCAACACATATATGCACATAAACTAGAACATCTAGAGGAAATGAATAAATTCCTTGACACATACACCCTTCCAAGACTGAATAAGAAAGATTGAATCCTTGAATAGACCAATAATGTGTTCTGAAATTGAAGCAGTAATAAATAGCCTACCAACCAAAAAAAGCCCAGGACCAGATGGATTTACAACTGAATTCTGCCAGATGTACAAAGAAGAGCTGGTACCATTAATAGTGAAACTATACCAAAAAACTAAAAAGGAGGGAATCTTCATGTTAAAAACTCTCAATAAGCTGGTATTGATGGAACATATCTCAAAATAATAAGAGCTATTTATGACAAACCCACAGCCAATATCATACTGAATGGGCAAAAACTGGAAGCATTCCCTTTGAAAACTGGCACAAGACAGGGATGCCCTCTCTCACCACTCATATTCAACATAGTGTTGGAAGTTCTGGCCAGGGCAATCAGGCAAGAGAAATAAATAAAGGTATTCAGTTAGGAAAAGAGGAAGTCAAATTGTCCCTATTTGCAGATGACATGATTGTATATTTAGAAAACCCCATCGCCTCAGCCCCAAATCTCCTTAAGCTGATAAGCAACTTCAGCAAAGTCTCAGGATACAAAATCCATGTGCAAAAATCACAAGCATTCCTATACACCAATAACAGACAAACAGAGAGCCAAATCATGAGTGAACTCCCATTCACAATTGCTACTAAGAGAATAAAATACCTAGGAATTCAACTTACAAGGGATGTAAAGGACCTCTTCAAGGAGAACTACAAACCAATGCTCATCGAAATAAAAGAGGACACAAACAAATGGAAGAACATTACATGCTCATGGATAGGAAGAATACACACAAAAATAACCAGGTACGGTGGCACGCACCTGTGGTCCAAGATACTCGGGAGGCTGAGGCAGGAGAATTGCTTGAAGTGGAGGTTGCAGGGAGCCAAGGTCGTGCCACTGCACTCCAGCCTGGGCAACAGAGTGAGACGCTGTCTCAAAAAAAAAAAAAAAAAAAAAAAAAAAAAGGTGTCAATGAATTCTCCAACACTATTCAAAAGGTGGAGACTATTTACTCTCACCTTGGGTGTGGACTGAACATAGAGACTTGCTTCTCGTGAATAGAATATGGTGGAAGTGGTGATGTGTGATTTCTGAGACTACAAAATAATAGGCATTGTGGCCTTCTCCTAGCCCTGTGTTTAGATCACTAGTTCATGAGTCATGAGGACACTCAAGCAGCCTTATGGAGAGGTCCATATGGCAAGGAACAGAGCCCACAGGCCAACAGCCAGCAAGCATCTGAGGCCTCCTGTCAACATGTGACTGAACCATCTTGGAAGCAGATCTTCCAGTTGCAGTCAAGTCTTCAGACAACTGCAGCTCTGACCAACATCTTGGCTGCACCCTCATGAGAGGTTCTCATGCAGAAACCCAGAGTTAAGTTGCTCTCAAATTCCTGACCCTGAGAAACTGTGAAATAATATATATATATATTTTTTTAGTCACTAAATTTTGAGATAATTTGTTCTGCAGCAATAGATAACAAGTGTGCCTGCCAACCCAGAGATGGACTCTCAGTCTTGCTTTAAAAAACTTGGTGAAATAAAGGAATATGACTGTACGTACTTCTGAATACTGTGTTGCATATCACATGGATCTAGAATGACAGGGACATTCTACGTGATCGGAGGTAATAACACGTATCCCAGCTGATGGGCTCCGTAGGCTAGGACATTCCCAAGCATTTCTTCTTCTTTCCTGCTCAACGCACATTGGTAGTCTGGTCTCTGAGGGGACTTAAATTCTGAGGAAATACATTTTTCAACCACAAATGATCCCAAAACAATGTAAGATATTTCTGATGAATGAAAACATCCCTGGAGTTTCTCATCTAAATTTCAACAAATGGTAAATATTTGAGATGTGATAATATTAATATGAATTGCCTCAAAACATTTCAGGTACCTAATCTGCAATTAAAAGTAAAATGCAGGAAGACAAAAAAAGAATTAGCTGCTTTAGACTGAGAATAAAAATCCTATGTATAGTTTCTCTGGGAATGGATAGCTCTGTATGCCTTTGAGGTGTGCCTCATTGGTTCCTGACCTTTAGGTGGGGAGGATGTTACTTTGCAAATGCAAAGTGGCTTAGACAGACATTCACTGGTAATCTTCCAGATAAAAGCACCCCTTATGTGGAAATTCAACATAACTGAAGTTACTGTTCAAAAATCGTTATTTGCGGGGTGAAAAGTCTTGCCTGTACCACCCTCATTCCAACACGTGCTGTGATTTCTGAAAGGTTTTGTTTACTGATTCAATCTTGGCCTTATTCAGGCCCCTGGGAATTCCCCATTGGCAGCTTTATTTGCAAATTCAATTTTAGTTCAGAAATGATTTGAATAAAAACTGATTGTTCAGGTAGTGAGCACTATGAAAACATAGAGCAGAAACACACACACACACACACACACTCAGTGGTCAAGACTTTAGTAGGAAAACATTGCTGCATTTTGGGTAAGTTTATTTAAAAGTATTTTTTCTGCCCCAAATGCCCAAGACTGAGAGTAATTTCACAGAATACCCACTGGACACTATATTTTTTTAAAATTCCAAGATGTAGATTTTATAGATCAGAGCAGAGATGGGAAGCAAAAGACCATCCATCAATTGTTCTCAAAATGTTAAGGAATCTCTTTGGAAGTTCTCAATGACGTGGTTTGATTTCCCCCCAGGACGCTTGGGGTCATTTGGAATGCTGAGTAGATGTGTGAGTTTTGCACTTTTGGAGATCTGGGTGGGATGGAAGAACACAGTGGCACGTGGGGCTTGGCAAAACCTCTTAAATTATTTTTCAAACACTTTAGGTTTGGCAAAGGCAGATTGAATTTTGCCAAACACCATTTTCCTTACTTTAAAACCCTAGCATCCTTCAAGAAAAAATTAATACATATGCTTTTGATTTACTTATTCTTAAGTCATCAAATTATTGTCTTGAAACCATTGATTAATGCCAAAGGAAGTCTTTTGAACCATTTAATGAAATCGTTGTAAAGTCCTCCCTGCATCTTCTTCTACTTCCTTTGCCCCTAATGTCAAAGTCATATGATGCCAATATCAAATCGAGTCAAGATTTTTGAAATGTTGCATTTTGTTTCCTATTTAGAACTTTGTGAGAAGGAAGTGGTTCAAAGATTAGCTAAAAATACAACTTATTGTTACTGGATAATGTAATTGTAAGATCATAAAATTTTTGAGTTCTATCTTTTCTTCAGCATAAGATTCCTCTTTTCATCCTTCTGAGTGTCACCTACTCTCACCTATCAGCAGATAGCAGGAAATGGTTCCCTTCATTACTGAATAATAGGTTTACCCCTAAGTTGTGATTAAGTTCACAGTAGGCAATGTGGTTATTATCCAGGGTTATTATGCAATGGTGACATGGAAAAGGTCAGCCTTCCTTGGAGTCAACCATTTCCTGCTATCTGCTGATAGGTGAGAGTAGGTGACGCCCAGAAGTCAAGGCTAATTGCTAGGCTTTTTGCTTGGTTTGGGCATCCCAAGGTCATTGCAAATCCCAAATGCTGTAAACTGATTTTATCATTTCCACATCCAAACCTTCTTTTTATTCCTATCCTTTCTAACTTGGAGAATGGTACCAGACTCCCTCACCCTCTCATCTGAAACTTCTTCCTGAAAAACCTACCCTTTACATTGTATATCCAGGGGACTACTTATTCAACAAACATTTACTGAGTGCCTAATCTCATTAGCAAATGAGAAGTGCTGAAGCCCCCCCCCCCCCCCGCCACGCAAAAGAAGGCAGAAGTCAAATGGGTATTGAATGGTTATACCAAGTTACTATGTTATTCTGGGCTTAAATGGTAAAGTGAGATTGGATAGAGCTGTGTGGTAGGGTTACTTCTTGGTGCTTGCCTTTGGCCAAGCAGAGGCAGAGAGCGGATGGCCACAGATAGAAGCCCTTGGATAAGAACAGTGTCAGCATGATGATGATTTCATGCCCTCCACTGACCCAGAGGCTCCCAGGGGGCAGAAACTTCTCGGAATATATGAAAAGGACTCCACTTTCAGGAAAGTGCCATTTGTAAATTGGCTACACGTGTAGGGGCATAGCAAAGAGTTGTAGGGGGACTGGCTTGGGATGGAGCTGCTGGCCTAATCTGGGGACTAGCACAAAGTAGGGGTGAATGGGCAACCTGGGTGAAGAGCACCAGGACATGAGGCTGGTTCATCTGCTGTCTGTTCAGAAGAGACACCTCTAGTCATGAAATCAAGACCCTTGCATGAGCATACAACACACAGTTTAAAAATAAACCTGTCCTCATGCTGGCATTTAAGAGCTTTGTATTATTTCCTACAATGTCCAGATGTCTGGGTCAATCACCATGTTATGGGACCTTGGTAGTAAGAACTATGTGACAGATATGTGTATCTTTATAATTTTCCCTTAAACATTCAAGAAAGCAGATGATACAATAATCCTTGCAGTATAAGCATGGACAGAATACAATGGATCCTCCCAGTAGAGGTGATGGAGATTAGAATAACTGGGCAAGTCTTCCCAGAGAAAGTGACAGCTGATTTGAGTTTGAAAAGACAGCTGGCAGTGATCCCAATGAGGAAATGGAGTGGGGTAGAAAGGAAGGGCATTTCTGGCAGAAGTATCACCATGGGTCATGGAGACAAGAAAGCAGGGCTCATTCAAAAAACTATTGAGTTCATTGTAGAATATGAGGAAGGAATGGTGAGAGATGATTTAAGTGGGTTTTGTATTTCATGTTAAGGAATTTGGACTTTATCATGTAGATAATGGGGTATTATTAAAGAGTCCAAGCTGGGGAGTTACATGATTAGATTTACTCTTCAGAAAATTTACGAGGCTGGCTGCTTGGCTGTTTAGAGGGGGCAGTCTGGAGATAATGAGATCAGCTTGGAGGCGGTTTTAGTGATTCAGTAAAGGCATTTTGTGAGGCTTAAGAGAAGGAACTAAATATTTGAGAGCAAATTAGACACAACTTGATGACTAATGATATCTAGACGGTGAAGGACAGGGAAGGGCCGAGAGTGACTCTTAAGTTTCTGTAACTGAAACATGATGTTACCATTTACTGACAGAGGGAATTCAGTGTAAGGAAAGAGAGTATGTTAAGGTTTGGACATTCTAGACCATGGAACATCCAAATGGAAACATGCTGATATAAGTCTCCAGTTCAGAACACAGACATTTAGGTCTAGGAATCATCAACACATAAGAGGCTGTTGCCGTCGTAAAAACAGATGTCTTCTTTCTAGAAGACTTTATATAATGGGAAGAGGGTTGAGGACACAGTTCAATGGCAGAGCTTCCTGCCTGGCATAACATGGTCCCAATTTTCTGTGAGATAGTGATCCCTTCAAATTTAGGAAAGTTGGATAGGACGAACGGTATCCAGGGTCCCTGGGCAGATTGTCCACAGGTGTGGCAGCTGTTTCCAGGGATCCTCAGTGGGATGTTGGAACACAGTGCTTCTAACAGCTTATGGGGCTGTCTTTGAAACTGGCTAGCATGATGAAGGTCTTCTAGCCCTTGCTTTGCTGCAAAACTCAGAAATAATCGAGGAAACAATCTACCATTTCAACATCTATTGCAGACATTTTCCTCAGAGTGGAAGTTGCCAACTGTAGTGTTGCCGGGGGATTGATGATCTAGGTACCTAAGTAGCCCTGGGTATGGTCAGTTGAGAGAGATGGAAGGTGAGAGGGTGGTAGGGAGGCCAGACAGGGAGGTAGGTGTCACTCCTGGTGGCTGCCCCAAGTCTCTGACTTCACACACACTGGATAATTCAGTCAGTGTGTGGCCAGTGTGAAATCCAAATTGTCTGGAGTACTGCAAGTACTTCAGATGAGAATGCCACCATTTTGGAATCCTTGATAAGAAACAGATCAGTCAGATTAGAAATTCACTTTTGCATAAGAAATTTTAATATTACATTTGTCAATGAAAGAAAAGGAAGAGCTATTCAATTCTTGAAATATAATAACTGTTGCAAAGATTTGAATGGTTGTCAAATGTTAAAAATATTTTTAATCACCTACTGTGACAAAGTTTCTTGTTGATGTTTACTATTCAGTGAAAACATGATGATAAAATCTTGACAAGAAATTGTGAATAGCCATTTCAAGAATAAAAAGATTAAAAAATATCTGGGAATTTCAAACAAATTTAACATTTAAAAACTTTTCTAGTTCTATTTTATTTTTTCCTACCATAAATAATACAATATAAAAGGAAAGTAATTCCTTTTTTTTTTTCACCCTGCACCCTTTAGATACCACCAAAGAGTGTCCAGTTTATCCCTGAATGTTATACAAATAGTTTTATTATCTATGTACACTACAAAGTAAAAAAGATTGGGAGCCACTGACCTGGGGAACACCAACATTTAAGGGGTGAGTAGAAAGAGAGTAGTCCTTGAAGGAAATTGGAAAAGATCAGTCAGAGGGAAGGTATCAAGTAAGGATAGAGCAACAGCAAGGAAGCCAAGAGAGGTGGAGGAAGGGAATGGTTAACAGAGTCATAAGGCATGGAGAGGCTGAGGAAGATGACTGAGAAAAGCCTTCTGTGCCTAGCACCTAGAAGATGATTGATGATCTCACTGAGGGCAGTGTCAGTGGGGTGCTGGGGGTAGGATATGGTTTGCTGTAGGCTAAGGAGTGAAGAAGAGTTAGGATGTGGAAGCAATGAAGTATAAATCTACTCTTTCAAGAAGCTCTATTTCAAGGGATAAAATGGATGACATCGAGAGGGCAAATCATATACAATTAATAAGAATTGTGTGGTTCCTGCACAGAATTGGAGAATAGAATATATTCATGGGTTGCCATAAAAGAGCCAGTTGAGAGAGAATGGTTATAGCTATAGGAGAAAGGTGAGAATATACATAATGAAGCAACCTCTTAGGAGATAGAAGGGAAGATCAGAGTAAAGGGAAACAGGTTAGTCTACAGCAAAAGGGACACCCTTTTGAAGATGAATGTGAGGTTCTGATACCAACATACTGCAGTGCAGCTACAGGTAACTGAGGGCATATAAATCTTATAGTCTGGATTTTTCTTAGTGTATTAGAAGGTCAAATTAACCTAAAAGGAAGCTTGAAAGAGGGAGAAGGGAAAAGGGGAGCTTAAGAAAATGGTCAAGGTTGACGTTTAGAGAGACTTGATATTATAATCGTGCTCACCTGAACAGGTGGGTGACTTTTCTGCAACCATATTCAGTAAGTGTAAGAGTAGAGAAGACAAATAGGTGGAGAAGCTAGGTGGCCGGAATGATGAGAGTGCTGGAAGAATGACTGACGAAACACCATAGGGTTTGGGCAACATGGGGCGGGAAGTGAAGCTGCTGAATGTCTCCCAGGATATAGTGGGTCTAGGAGGAAATCAGATGTCAGAGTTATCAAAGAATGAAGGGGGAGAAGACCACATTTTGTGCAGTGTTTGAGAGGGTGTTGGGAATTTTGTTTATAATGAAAGATGGTTTTGCAGACTCACAGGGGGAAAACTTAGGAAAGATAAAGGGCAATCAAGAGAAAATTCAGGAGAGAGGGAGCACAAGCAGTAAGGAAAGAGAAGAGAGAATCACAAAGGCTGGCATTTTGATTAGAGTTTTAGCCAAGTTAAGATTGCAGGAATGGGAGGCATTAGTGGGGTCAATAGGCCTTGATGTCCTGGGGGAAATGCAGGCTCAATGCCACATGGTAAAAGGACCCTCATGAGGCTGGTGGGGGCCTTCCTCAAGGTCATAAACAGGATGTGGTGAGAAAACATTCACTGTCCTCCGAAAGCTGGAAGTGCTTCAAGCCTCAATTCCAACTGCGACTCCTCCAGGATGCTCTGTCTCACATGTCCCGGCAGTAAGCAAACATTTGGTCCGTAAGGAGGCTGCGCAAAGCAATGTGATGTGGTAACATGGTTGATTGGGAAGTAGTTCCACTTTTGTGTCTCAGTTTCACATTTAAGGAAATGTTCTGGGCAGGAGGCCCTGAATCAGTCAGCAGGTCAGGCTGGAGTTCCACACAATACCAGGAATGGTGCCCTGTGGAAACCTAGTGACTCTTACAGAGTCCAACCCTTTGCCTCCGGGTCAGTCCAACTAAAACAACAATTTTGGCTCAAAACAAAAGAGCATGTTACCACCTACCTTTGCTAGTTGAAATGAAACTAGAAAAACAGCCTCAAAACACAGGGAATTCTTGATTCATCTTTTTTTTCCCCCCCTGAAGGAATTAGGGTTTTAATAACTATATTATTTCTGTCCTTCTAAATGGGATATAATAAAGCTATATGATTTTTTGATTATTTAAGGTTCTGATGCTGTATGTATCCTTCATTTTGCCACAGTTGTCTGAGGTGCTTTGGTGAGGTACTATCTGTTGGGGAGTGCTATTTGAAGCATCTTTTTTTCAGGAACAGGTAAAACTGTAATGACATTATAAAACTTCTTTTCTAAAAGCCACCTGCCATAAGCATAAGAAAATGTTAATGCTTTTAAGTATATGCTCTTAAAAATATTTGGTATGTAAAAATACAATTTTATGTGAGATGTTTTTCTTAAATTTTTTTTTAACAGCTGACAACACTAAAAAACAGAGGGAGAAAAGAAGGGGTACATTTAGTGTTAGTTGTGATACTATGTATCTAAATGATAGCTCCACCATAAACTTCCTTCCATCTCTTTGACTCTGCATCATCTGTTCATCACTACATAAGGCTCTCTTCCTTATACTCCATAGGACAAGGAACATATCTGGTGTTTTGTGGTATGCGTTTCCTATATACCACGAAAGACATTGCCCACCCCCCAAAAATGTTCATCACACACACACACACACACACACACACACACACACACGCATTGAGGAGATTCATGCCTTGTGTCATCATTCTGTCCGCTCAAATCCCATCCTTAAGCTCCCACGTTAAGTGCCCCTATTCTATAAGCAGGCATTCACCGTAGAACACCAGTCAATGCGAGGGACTGCTTTCATATCTTTGCATCCCTGCAATGCTTAATGCCCAGCCTGGGATGGAGAAGGCATTCAATCATATTTGATGAGCTATACTGCCTGAAAGATGTATAACTTTAAGGGTGTGTAGGGAAGAAGGTAGGAGTCTTAGGCAGTGGGTTGGTGGGGGAATGGTGGATGAGGTGAGAACTGTTTAAGTAAAGGCAGAATGATTATATATAGAAGTTTAGAAGTTGTTTTCTCTAAGATCTCAATCAACTGGAAAGACTAAGAAAGAAGCTTTTTTTTTTTTCTTTTTTCTTTTTTTGGTTGAAGAAAGAAATTCTGAATTTCTGAAGCTCAACCCTGCTTGTGATGGCTAATTTTACGTGAAAATTTGACTGGGCTAAGGGATGTCCAGATAGCTGGTAAAATATTATTTCTTGGTGTGTCTGTGAGGGTGTTTCTGGAAGAGATTAGCATTTGAGTCAGTAGACTGAGTAAAGAAGATCCACTCTCACCAATGTGGTTGTGTACCTTCCACTCCCTTGAGGGTCGATATTGAGCAAAAAGGTGGAGGAAATGTGAATTTTCACTTTCTCCTCTGGAGCTGAGACATTAATCCCCCTGCCCTCAAATGTCAGACTCCAGGACTGAAGCCAGTGACCCCTCCACTCCTGGTTCTCAGGCCTTTGGACTTGGACTGAATTATACCACTAGCTTTACTGGTTCTGCAGCTTGCAGATGGCATATCATAGGACTTCTTGGGTCCCAAATTGTGTGAGACAATTTTCATAATAAATTTCCTCATCTCTCTCTTGCTCTCTCTCTCTCATATATACATACATATACACACACACACACATATATATGTATCTATCTGTCTATCTATCTATCTATCTATCTATCTATCTATCTATCTATCTATCTATCTATCTATCTATCTATCTATCTATCTATCTCCTATGGTTTTGTTTCTTTGGAGAGCCTTAACTAATATACTGCTGATCATAGGAAAAGATTGTATAAGCTCAGAAACCAAAGGCATGTCTATAGAGTGATGTGAGTGAAAGAAATATTTCAAAGAGTATTGAGACATAGAGTAAACCACAGAAGTGTCAGGACAATGACTACTGCCTCAAGCAGTTACCATGTGAAACTTGGTCCCCTCATTGTTTTATAGAGCAAGGCAAGGCTTTCAAGGTAGTGGGTCCAGGATGCAGGTAATGCAGGTATCATTTCTTCCTAGGCAATGGCACCAGGTACACTCACTCCATGGCCCTCTCTGGTATTCCCTGGAGGAACAAAAACATGCTGCATCTGTGTCGAATTTCCATCCAGAGTATTTCAGTTGAATCACTGTCAAGGTTAGGGGGAGCACTGACCTTCTTTCTCTGCAGCGCATCTCAACAGGAGCTAGTATGCTCAACGCGTGCCAAAAAATGAATTCGTGATGTAGATGACTAAAATAAAACTGCTTGTGAAAAGCTAGTTTATATACTGAGACAGAAACATGGTCTTAGCTGCAATTGTATTTACAGGGAAAAAATAAACAACAGAATAAATCATCAAATAACACTTGCTCCTTCTTTCTTCTCTACCCAGCTTTCCTTCTCTTTCATGCTCAACCCATGAACTCTTTGTGAGTAGTTTATTTTACCGAATAAGTTGTTTGATCAACTTGGAGTAGATTAGCTGAAAATAAATTGATTTGATCAGGAGATGAGTGTCAAGAACCCTTTAATTTGAAAAAAGGAGGTTGGGTTGATGTTGACCATGGGGAGGGAGGAAAGACGTCATAATTTTGAGATATTCACTTGGCTTCCATTTAAAATAAAGTTAGTCCGTCATTCTCACACCAGTTGAAGGGTAAAAACCACTCCAGATTTTTTGCTGCTTCCCAAATATAGCCTAGATATGTCAGCTGAAAGGCAAAATAGGGTCAGATCTTCTTATGGGTTCTTCCCCTCTAGGAGATTATGAAGGAGAAATCTATTTTGTAACTCTCTATGTAAGGCAGAGGACACATGATACTGATCTAGTAGAGCAGGCAATTTTAAATCTGCAAGGAAAATGGATATAACTTCTCCACCCTAATTTGTGGGATTATTTCATTCTTTGTCATGATACAAATATCTATGATGTTAGAGAGGGAAGCTTGGTCTGAGATGTTATTCTCTTATCAAAATATGACTCATCATCATTGAATCATAAGTTGATAAAATGTGATCTAAATAGTTGTTAAAATCAGAATTTAGTTTTCCTTTGGCTTAGTTTTTCCCATCTGGTTTTGGTTTTATGGTCACCTTTCCAGC
Source organism: Theropithecus gelada (assembly GCF_003255815.1). Lineage (NCBI taxonomy): Eukaryota > Metazoa > Chordata > Mammalia > Primates > Cercopithecidae > Theropithecus > Theropithecus gelada. The sequence goes on along the minus strand of NC_037682.1, from coordinate 92,545,213 downwards.
TCTGAGCAAATGCTTAAAAAAAACAAAAAATATTAAGAAAATAAAAACACTCTTACTTGTGAAATATTGTTCAATCTTCTAAATATACAGATTGTTCAGGAAATTGAGACTGAAGTTTGATATTATGCTAGAGACATATGCATTAAATACCAAAGCAGCACACAGACATAAAATGAACACATTTCATTCCTGAATGCCTGTTAAAGAAAACAAAATGATGATTCCCTCCCACACTGATACTCTGCAACAGTAAGAGTGAGAGAGAAAGATAGGGAGAAAGAGGGACAGAAACAGAGAGAGAGAGAAAGAGGGAGAATATACAAATTTACCGGTTAGAATGGCCAAGAGATTGGAGCCAAGTTCTTGTGGGTAACTATCAATTCCTTTATTTCCAAAGGATCATCCTATTCTCCTTCATCAGATCTCATCTACCATGAAACAATAAAAGTAACTGATTTCTGTGTCCACCTTGGTTGCCTCCAACTTGGGACCATGGAGTGTATTCCAGGTCTATTGGTCATTACATGAAATTGATAATAGTAATAAATGATAGTGAATGTCTATGAAGTGCCAGCAGCTGTTGCATTAAGTGCATTGTAGACATTATCTTTGGTCTGCACAGCAATCTTCTATGGTAGTCTGCATTATCATTGCTGCTTCATTTAGAGGAAATCAAAGTTGGGGAGCTAAAAGACTTGCTTTAGGTCACAGAGTTAGCAAAAGGGTGGAACAGGATTTGAAACCACATTTGTATGTCAGCATTTATTCTTTAGCCTCTATCTTTATAATCTGAGGCAGGCAACTACCAGGAAAAGAAAACTACCTGGAAGGGCTGCAGCATTTCCTCTATGTTCTGACTCCCCCCTCGTTCTGTGCACACCCCATCATCACTGTGCTGTTTATTATGGCCCATTTCCTTATCTGTCTACCTGTCTCTCCCTTCTCCTAGGCTGAGCTCTTTAATGGTGAATCCAGAACATTGATGTATCCTGACACACAGTAGGCACTTAATAATCATAGTTGGGTGACATATGCTAAAAAAATGACAGGCTGCGTATTTATAATAATTAAGACCATAGCCTTGCCCAGCTAATTCTGTATTCATTCTCAGATGTTCAATAGTTTGCAACTGCACATCGACTTCTTAAATGTAGACAGGTGCAGCTGAAAATACAATATGATGCATAATTGCCATTACTATACTTGGCATTTGTAAATTTAATTATAATTACAGAATTAGCTATTGCATTGTATCAAAAAGGAGTGTTTTAATTTAACGTTTTAATAGGAAGCGTATGCATATTTACTAATTTCATTATAAAACTATCACCAAGTAATTTTTGAATATCTATGGCACAAAACATAATTAGCTCTGTTGATGGAAGATGTTGTAGTTTTATTTTAACAGAGACTTGTTTTACTCACAGTAATACATTGTACTTAGCCCAGTCCTCAGATGCCCTCTAGTGTTGATGCATAGTAAGTGAGTAATAGAGTAAGGGAAAATAAAATAAATATATCCAGCAGTGGCCCTTTTGTAATCCATGATCACATCTCTTCTGACTTACCAGACACATCAAATACAAGGAAAATAGTTTGAATGTTTGCTTTGTCATCTTGAGTTAATATAACTTTTTAGAATGTTTCATGGTATTAAAAATAACAGTAAAATAACACAAGTGAATGTGTATAGATATTCACATATTCATTATAGATAACAATGCAACAAACATCTATGTACCAAAGTTCTGGCTTAAGAAATATAAAAGACAGTGAAACAATAGAAGTAGAAAAGAAAAACATTCAGTTTTTGTTTCACTTAAAAGGTCATTAAAAAATGATGTCATATTACCTACAGAAAAATAGAATAAGAAAATTCATCACCACATGAATAAAATCAATCCTCAGCCTTGTTAACAAACATGTTCTAGTCAGTTTATCAAACCAGTAAATCTTACTAAGAAAAAAGATTAAAGACTTTCATAATTCTTTGTACATAGTGAGCCCTCAATAGATAATTATTTATTTTGTACTCAGTAAATAATCTTATGCTAATAAGTCTTGATTGATTGAGACTTTTTTTTTTTTTTTTTTTTGAGACGGAGTCTCGGTCTGTCGCCCAGGCTGGAGTGCAGTGGACAGATCTCAGCTCACTGCAAGCTCTGCCTCCCGGGTTCACTCCATTCTCCTGCCTCAGCCTCCCGAGTAGCCGGGACTACAGGCACCCGCCACCTCGCCCGGCTAGTTTTTTGTATTTTTAAGTAGAAACGGGGTTTCACCGGGTTAGCCAGGATGGTCTCGATCTCCTGACCTCGTGATCCGCCCATCTCGGCCTCCCAAAGTGCTGGGATTACAGGCTTGAGCCACCGCGCCCGGCCTGTTTGAGACTTTTAAAAGATATCATGGGGGGAATAAGAGTTTCTATAATGTTGAAAAATTCATATCATCTATCTGTTTGGAAATTAAATTATTTCAAGGTCATTTGCAAAGGAAATTATTTCATTCACATTCTAAAAACAGAAACAATAACTATTTTAAAAATTTACTGATTTAAAACTCTTTCTATCATGATTGTTTCTCATAACTTCAATTTAGACTACTTATGTTTCAGAAATATTTTATTACTTTATTGAAAATTGGTATTACAAACCCATTGTCTTAAATTTGTATAAGACTATATGTTAATGGCCAACATCTCAAATTCACAGTCAGATGAGAGTTTCCACTTTGTCAATTAAAAAAAAAAGTTTTGTAATACTCAAAAACACACAGAAACAACTCAACATGCTTTTCCCACAAGATGTCACTATGGTACTTATGAAATACAGTCATAGATGTATTTATCTGTCTGTGACCTTATTTTTTAAGAAATGATCAATTAAAAAGATTCATATATGGATAGACGATCCTGAAATTAAATACACATGAAATAAGTGAATTTATAGACGTTCAATATCTACTACTTATGCATGACAGCAAACATATTTATTTGGATATATATTGAAATCTTTTTTTTTTGTTTTTTGTTTTTTTTTTTTTTTGAGACGGAGTCTCGCTCTGTCACCCAGGCTGGAGTGCAGTGGCCAGATCTCAGCTCACTGCAAGCTCCGCCTCCCGGGTTCCCGCCATTCTCCTGCCTCAGCCTCCCAAGTAGCTGGGACCACAGGCGCCGCCACCTCGCCCGGCTAATTTTTTGTGTTTTTAGTAGAGATGGGGTTTCGCCGTGTTAGCCAGGATGGTCTCGATCTCCTGACCTTGTGATCCACCCGTCTCGGCCTCCCAAAGTGCTGGGATTACAGGCTTGAGCCACCGCGCCCGGCCATATATTGAAATCTTAATTATATGCATCCAAAGGGAATATAAAACTGGCAATCTAAGCATACATGCAAGGTTGTAGTCAAAATTATTCATTCTTAGACAAATACCCTAAAATATGACATGTCACTCACAGTGAGACTCACCTCACTAAGTATGTGATACACTTATGGGTGGTTACAGATTGTCTAGATATTTAATATGCATGATTTTTGATTGACTAACAACTGGCAAATTTGCCTGTCCTTGCTTTCTGTTTTAAGTGAGCTGGAAGTTAAAAGCCAAGAAGTCAGATAGACCAGAGTTCAAAATCCAGCTTAGCCACCTGTATAACCTCTGGCAAGTTAATTAAACTCCCTGAGTCTGATTTCTAATTTATAAAATGGGGATGGTAATATTTATCTCATTGCAGTTGCTGGGAGAGTAAATCAAGACAATGCGTGTAAGGCACCCAGCACAGAAGAGATACTCAATAAATAATTGTTGTCATTATTAATTCCAAGAGGGAAATGTTAATTAGAATCACATTTTAATGTTTGATCACAGGCCTTAGCATATGAAATGCCTGAGTTTGGTTTACAGATATGGAATTCCTGTGTAATATAATTCAAGCATATACAAAAATGTAAACACAATAATTGATATTATATAATGACCTCTAATCAAGGTTTTTTTCTTTTCTTTTTTCCTTTTCTTTTTTTTTTTTTTTTTTGAGACAGAGTCTCCCTCTGTTGCCCAGGCTGGAGTGCAATGGCACAATCTCAGCTCACTGCAACCTCCGTCTCCTAGGCTGAAGCAATTCTCCTGCCTCAGCTTCCCGAGTAGCTGGGATTACAGACGTGTGCCACCATACCTGGCTAATTTTTGTATTTTTAGTAGAGACGGGTTTTCACCATGTTGGCCAGGCTGGTCTCATACTCCTAACCTCCTGCCTTGGCCTTCCAAAGTGTTGGGATTATAGGCATGAGCTACCACGCCTGGCTTTCTTTTCTTTTCTTTTTTTTTTTTTGTAAAATCAATTATTTGTTTGAAGAGTAAACACAAGTCTGACCTTGCTTTGTGGAATGATTCTCTTCTGCTGGTTACTGTAAGTGAAATTTGACTTAAGTTTGGCAGCTGCACATAGTTAAATATCATTTAGCCAATTGTTGGGCAAACTGGGGGATTTCCTCTCATCCTCTTGTGTTAATCCCTTTAGGTTGTACTGCATTGTTCTCCTATTTTTAAGCCTTCAATAGCTCCCCAAGGCTTTGAGGATGAAGTACAAATATGGCAGACATCTGCAGCTTGCCTAGTTAGTGTAATCAGCCTCAGATGTCACAGCCGGAATGTTCTTGCCACCAGCGCATGAGCTACTCTTAAAAAATGAGGAATCTGAATGCCAGGAGCCTACAATAACTTGCCCAAAGTCGTGCTGCTCCTAAATGACAGTGCTAAGACTAGAGTCCAAGGGTTCTCACTCACTGGCTCTAGCCCTAAATGAGGAGGACACCTTAATCCCCGAATAAAGGGTTATTTTCTTCAACTCAACTTCTGTTAAAGACCGAAACCAGATTGGGCCAATGAAGAACTGCAGAGTAGTACTTGCTCATCTACCAAGCAGCAAGATGTTTCAAAGGTCATAAGAAATCCTTTTTGTTTGATATGTCCCATCTATTAAAATTTAAATTTTTTTTTTCTTGCAAGTTTTGAATGCGACAACTAAGTAAAATAAAATAGTATAACATTGCTCATCATTTCTACAGCGTGAGTTGGTTTGTGGGCCACTCTGAGGTCTAAAGTCCTTTCATGCTGATGGGGACTCTGTGCTACACTAGAAGCAGCAGGGATGTGTCGCACTAGACCTTTGCTTCTGAAAAGTGTGATCTGCAGGCCAACAGCATTCGTTTCACCTGACAGCTCATTTGAGATGCAGAATCCCAGGCTTCACCCAGACTTCTTTTTTTTTTTTTTTTTTTTTTTGGAGATAGAGTCTCTCTCTGTCACCCAGGCTGGGGTGCAGTGGCGCGATCTCAGCTCACTGCAATCTCCGCCTCCTGGGTTCCAGCGATTCTCCTGCCTCAGCCTCCCCAGTAGCTGAGATTACAGCCATGTGCCACCACGCCTGGCTGATTTTTGTATTTTTAGTAGAGACGGGGTTTTACCACGTTGGCCAGGCTGGTCCTAACTACTGACCTCAGGTGATCAGTCTGCATCGGACTCCCAAAGTGCTGGGATTACAGGCGTGAGCCACTGCGCCTGGCCCTCACCCAGACTTCTTAAATTAGAAGCTGTAGTTTAACAAGATTCCCAAGGGATTTGTGTGAGCACTGAAGTTTAAGGAGCACCATCTTAAGCACTACATGAAAGAGCCCTATGAAAGGAGAATGCTGTTTGGATCTCGTCTTGATGCTCTGGCTGATTTTGCCCCAGGAAACATGCAAACTCCTTGGCACAGCTATTTACATTAATTTGGAACTCTAGAAATGATAGGTTTCTGTTCCTTTCTTGGAAAATTATTGATGATACCTTGTTTAACAAGGAAATAGTTAAAAAGTAACTGGACAAAAATGTTTCATTGCATTTTTAAAAATGATAAACTTACGTCCATTGAGGAAAATTTAGCTGGTACCTGTAGAAAGAAGAAAAACCATTTGTCAATACAGACTGACAGCCACTATTCTTACATCTTTGTGTATTACCTTTCTGTTACACGTGCACACACACATGTATTTACTTAATATTTTCTTTTCTTTTTCTTTTTTTTTTTTAAGACACAGTCTCACTCTGTCGCCCATGCTGGAGTGCAGTGGCGCAATCACGGCTCACTGCAGCAGCTTCGACCTCCTGGGCTCAGGGGATCCTCCCACCTTAGCTTCCCTAGTAGCTGGGACTACAGGTGTGCACCACCACACCTAGCTAATTATTTTGTGTTTTCTGAGGAGACAAGGTTTTGCCATGTTGCTCAGGTTGGTCTTGAACATCTGGGCTCATGTCCTCTGCTTGCTTGAGCCTCTCAAAGTGCTGGGATTATAGGTGTGAGCCACTGTGCCTGGCCTTATTTAATATTAATATCAATAAGTAATACATTCACATGGTTCAAAAAGAAAAACAAGGTATGAAGTTTTTTGTCCATTTTTGTACCCCACTGCTCAGTTTTACCTTCAACTCCAATAGACAATGACTTTTTTTTGTATATCATTTTGAAGATAATTTTATGCATAATGAAGTAAGTATGAATATTTATACTTTCCCCATTTTAACACAAGTGCTAGCTTTATTCCACACAGTTTCTCATCACACATATATCTTTTTACGACTATTAAAAGGTCTACAACTATATGTTATGTAAATTGCTTTTTCACTTTTTATTTTACCATAAGCATTTCTCATGCTTTTACAGAGTTTTCATAAATGTCATTTGAAATGACCAGATAATATTGTATTGTGCATATTTACAATAATGTACTTAAACAGTAGAGGTTACTTTTGTACACTGTAACTCTGTCACTCATCTCCTTACACTGCTGGACTGGAGGTATGACCTTTTAATACTTGTAAAAAGATATATGTGTGGTGAGACACTGTGTAGAAACTGCAGTGTAAGGAGATGAGAAAAGATTAGGTTCAGTTGGAGTTGCAGAAATACGTAGAGAAGAATGTTATCTTGGAAGAGTTGGAGAGTGTCCATTTTTGAGGGGGAGTGGGTGAGGATAGCAAGAACCAATGATCTTCCTCTCACTGTCTTCCAATCCAGTCCAACACTAAATTCAGTGTTGGAAAGCCAGTCAACCGAGCGTTAAAGGGAAATTGAAGCTCAGATTATAATGTGATAGATACTAACTGGAAGAGTGCCTCAGAAAGGACCTCAGAAAGGATATATATGTATATCCATCAAATATCGAGCTAAAATAAAAAACTTGGAGGATGAAGTTATAAAGAAATATAATTGTCCTCTCTCACTCTCTCGCATGGTCCATAGCAAATCTGCAACTCTGACCCATTGTAAGTGGGAGTTGACTTACTCTCAAAATATTTCCAGAGACTCTACTGCTGTAGGTAATCCAGTCAGCATCTCACTCTTTAGATTTCTCAGTTCTTAGTAAGACACCAGCATGCAATGTCCACCAAACTCAAGAAGACAATGAAATTAGCCCAGAAGCCATTCTTTACAGGGCTTCAGGGAGAAAAGGAGCATTTTATCCCCACCATGGGTAGATGACAGTTTTCTCAAAATCTTTTCTCACCCCTTACTCCAACTCTTGGCCACTCCCAACTCATTTATAGACTGGAGGTATATGGTTAGTTATGGGGTATAAAACTAATTCTTGGCCACTTGTTTTACAGTTCATAGTTTGATGGTCTTGCACAAATCCTTTCATATGCAGATGTGATCAAAATAAAGTTAAATTTGTCATTTTTGATAATTGCCAGGTACATGCATGTATAACTGGTACACATTCAAATTTGTATCAGTTTTAATATAGTTGCTTTTTAGTACCTAAAATACTGACAAACTTGTATGATGTGTTATTCTAGGAGCAGTACTAGCCTGGAAGGGTCTTGAATTTCCTTGAATTTTATTTTTATGTCAAAGGATTTGCAGTTTCTTGGAGATTTAAAATTTCAGCTTGGAGGTGTATTTTTTTTTCCCTCAGAGAAAACCATCCGTATTGTTTTCTAGAGAAATAAGGAAATGAAATGCCACAAGTGAGAAACCAATTTAGATTGGAGATTTTGTATGTATGTGTACATTGTCGTCTGTCTATGAGATAAATCTGTGTGGAAAATGTCATTTGGAATTACCTTTTTATGTTATGAAAGAGTGAGAAGGAGAAAGACAAATAATTGACCATTGCCATTTTCAGTTTCTGTTGCTTTCTCTTGCGAGCAGATACAATGCATAAATACTAAATGTTTATACTAAAGCTGCTTCTTGGCAGATGTGGATTATATTCTAATGGGGCACATTCAAAGAACATCCCCCACATCACTCATTTATTCTGCATCTCCTAAGCATGTCTCAGTGCAGCTCCACTGCACTGTCATGTGCAGGTTCACTCAGCTCTCTGTAATTGCTCATTTGCTGTTTTAGCCCGGGCTGAACCGCACATTGAGCAAATCTCCTATACAATTCAGCTTGAACAAATTTATAACTTAAGCTTGGAGTATTCGTTGTCTAACATAAAGTAACCCTTTGGTTTACCAACAGTTATCATGAATGTCCTTTAATATTAAACTTCCTTTATGTAGTTTTAAAAATTACATACATACAAAATTGATCTAAACACACGTTTTCAGTAGTGGGTTTTCCTCAGAGCATGCCAGTGGTGGATACAGAGTTAAGTTACCTCAAGTAACTTACGGGGAGTGGGGGAGTCCAGAAGCGGGGAACATTAGCAGTCCTCTTCCTGAACAAATGTGAGTCTAGCCTTGTCTTTGAGGATTTGCAGAAGTAGCCAGGAGGAGCTTTCGGGGTCCCACAGGAGCAGGTAGGAGACTTGAATAGACAATGTTTGAATTAGTTCAGCTCTTGTGAAAAGCAATTTGGAGGTTTCTCAAAGAACTAAAAGTAGAACTAGCATTTGACCCAGTAATCCTATCACTGGGTATATATCCAATGGAAAATAAATTGTTCTACCAAAAAGACACTTGAACTCAAATGTTTATTGCAGCTCTAGTCACAATAGCGAAGACATGGAATCAACCCAGGTGTCCATCAATCCCAGGTGGATTGGATAAAGAAAATATGATATGTATATACCATAGAATACTACATAGCCATAAAACAGAATGAAATCATGTCCTTTGCAGCAACAGGCATGCAGCTGAAGGCCATTATCTTAAATGAATTAATGCGGAAACGGAAAACCGGACACTGCATGTTCTTCCTAATAAGTGGGAGCTGAACATTGGGTCACACAGATACAAATATGGGAACAATAAAGTCCGGGGATTCCAAAAAGGGGAGGGAGGCAAGGGGGCAAGTGTTGAAAAACTACCTATTGGGTACTGTGTTTCACATTTGGGTAACAGGGTTATTACATGCTTAAACTTCAGCATCAAGTGATATACCCATGTTACAAACCTGCACATGTACTTCCTGAATCTAAAATAAAATGAAAATCAAGTCAAAAATTAAAAAAAGTCTGAATCGGTAAAAAAATAAAAACAAAAATATTTGCTACTTAATGTTATTATTCTCTCACCTTTCTACATACGTGAGTGAGGAGGAGTAACTGGGCTATTTAGGACACGTGTCTTAAAGATTTTCTTTCCCTTTCATTCTTATTTCTCTACCAGAATAAGTTGCTTTTAAAAACATGTCCAGATCTTGCAGCTTCATTGGGCTCTATAGAAAAGAGTTATAGAGAAAAAATGCCATCACATAAAGCACACGGAGTCCCAGAAGAACAAGCCATGTCTTGATCTAGTATGAAAAGTGAGGGAAAGAGTTAATGCTCCTTTAGGCTTCTTAAAGGCAGTGACAATATCCTATTTGAATTTTTATCCTCACAGGTGGCCCTTCAGTAGATGCTGCTTAATAAAGAATGACTAGAATAAAAGGGCACACAGCAGACAGTCTGATACGATTCTAGGTCTCTGATGTATAACATCGGTTTCTCAGACTATGATCTCCTGTAGGGCCGAGAGCACCATCATTTCTTTCTAGCCCATATTTCTCCTCCCTGACTATGGTGCCTCCCTCCTACCCTCAAGTACCTAGGAAGGATTGTATGCCCACTCAGAGGTTGCTAAATGATTGTCTAGGATGATCAGTTTAGAGTCACTTATTTATAACTATTATAAATGTTGGTACCATTTTACTTTTGAATTTTAAAAATTTCATAAGACGTATATGTTCAATTTAGCAGAGTAGAAAATAGATAAAAAGACAATGATTCACTGTGGCACTAATTAGAGATAGCAAGGTAGAGATCTCTACAAAAATGGGATCACACTGTACATACATATTGTTTGTGTCCTGTTTTCTCTCTTTGTGACAGACTACAAACATCTTTCTTTGTGATGCGATTTTAGTAATGATCTATTAATGTAATGTCTTTCTCATGTGCTCTACTCTAACCAAGATTAATCAGCTACAAATTTAATTTAAAAAAAATAATATGGATGCTTCTAATGAATCACTACCGTTTATTATGCCTCCAGGATTCATCAAACAGTGTCAGTTCTGCACGTGATACAGAAAAGGAATGGGTTCATCTCAAGAGGGAAATTAAGTTTTAAAATCCAGCTAAAAGTACACGAAAAAGTAGCAAAACCTCAAGGGAAAGCTGAGCATTAGCAGTGAGAAAGTGACACATGGAGAAAGAGGGCAGGTACAGCCATCATTCTCCCTTGCCCCTGAGCACCTGGGGAAGGTGCAGAGAGGCCCTCGTTGTGCTCCTCTCCTGTGTAGAGAAAGATCAGGAGCAGGAAAGAAGCAGCTCCTCCCAAAATTCACTAAGGGAGATTATTTGAGTTTCAAGAAATTTGTGGCTATTGCCCTCATAGCACTCAAAATTAGGACCAGTCTGATATAAGTTTATTAACCCACAGAAGGTGGTGCTCTGCAGAGAGCTGGGCCTTGCAGGGCTTCGTAGAGCTGAAGCAGAGATGCTCCTCAGGGACAGCCAGCTATGGACTTGGTTTTTTCCCTCCAACCCCGACGAGGGGATGTGGCTTCACTGGTGGGATTTTGGTTTAGTAAACAGGCATTTTTAAGTGCATATTTTGGTGTATTTGCAACCACCACCACTATCTAATTTCAGAACATTTTCATCACCCTCAAAAGAAGCCCTGCACCTAGTAGCATTCACTGCTTATTCCTCTCTGTCTGCAACACTGGCAACAACTAATCTATAGATTTGTCTATTCTGGGTATTTCATATAAGTGGCATCATATAACGCGGCCTTCTGTGACAGACATCTTTCACATGGCATAACGTTTTTAAGGGTTTTCCATGTTATAGCGTGTAGCAGCACTTCATTCTTTTTTATGGCTGAACAATATGTGGATATATCCCATTTTGTTTATCTATTCATCAGTTGATGGGCATTTGAGTTGATTCTACCTGCTGGCTCTTATGGATGATGCTACTATGCACATTCGTGTACACATTTCCATGTGAATATATATTTTCAATTCTCTTGGAGAATCTGATGTGTTTGAATATTTCTTTAAGCAAAAATCCATGAATTTGGGAGCTTCACATTTTCTGCTCAATTTTTCTGTGAACCTAAGGCTACTGTAAAAGTCAAACCTATTTATGAATTATTTTAAGTGCACAGATTATTAGCTTTTAGTGTGAATGGTGATATAAGCATGCTTGTGAAGGAAAATGGCATGCCAGGAATTTGGCTTTCTCAATGCCAATCAGAGTGACCACCCACCCCATGGTGAAAGCAGGCATGAAAAAAAAAAAAAAAGAAAAAAAAAGCCAGGCCAGGAAACAGTGCATTTCCTTCTGGTCTATGTGGCACCTGGCCTCCATTAAGTTCTTATCCTTGGCCAAATAAAATGGAGCATTCAGTGAGTATAGGAAGGGGTATGATCTCTTGCCCCATATGGTAACCTGGAATGCTGCAGGTAACATTCTTTCCTTTAAAATAATATAAATGATAAAATAATACAGGTTGATTTGATGAAATTAGGAAACATAGATGAGCATAAAGGAGAAATTAAAGTATTTTCATATAAATTACAGATAACATTGTTAACTTTTTTCAAAACATAAAATCAGACAGTATAGTTTGTGTTCTCTTTTTTCTCTAATCAATGAACTGTGAATATATTTCAGAGGCATCTATTTAGAATTATCTATTAATGTGCTATTTTTCCTTTTTTATGTTCTGCTGTAACCAAGTTTAATCATATTAAGGTTTTTTTTTTTTTTTTTTTTTTTCCTTAAAAAAATAAGAACGATTTGCTTTCTGGTCCAAAGTAGGCATTTCCATTTATTTTATCCTAGGCTCAAACAGTGCCAACCATACGTGAAGCATAGAGAATTGGACCTAACCGAAAGGGACACGCTGACACTTAAAAATAATGGTAGGTCTGACTGGAAACAGTAGGGAAAACTCATGAAGAAATGGAAAACCTGGAAGGGAGAGTTTGGTTTTATTACAGAATGAAAAGAGGTAGAAAAAGGGTGTCTAGGGTTTTACTGTGGTGAGAGAAGCCTGGACATTTTGAAAGCTGAAAAAAGGAAAGTCCAGAGGAGGGGCTTATGGCGAGGGATTTCCAGGTCCCACTGCTGAGAACACCCGGGCACCCAGACTGTGTCAGTGACAGAGGTTTATGGATGCCCGCTGGCATCAACAGAGAATTTATTTGTGATCACAAGTATTACCAGATTTGAGGTGCTGTTTCAGAGGTAATATTTTACCATCAAAATTTGAAAATTATCCATAACGTATATTCATTTGAGAGTAATTAATAAAAATAATCAAAATGATAAATATCATTTATTTGGTATCTTAAGGAAGTGTGAAGAGATCTCTTTTTATAAAAATGAGATGATAAATTCTTACATTGGTGTACTGGCTTTTCTCCTATAAATAATCTATAAACATCTTTTTGGTAGCATGAATTTTGGGATGCGGACTATCAATTTGGTAATATCTCTGTTTACTTTCAGTTCCAGCCATAGGTAATCAAATCAGGATGTTGTCTGAATAGGCTAAGGAGACACAATTCCTCTCCATGCCTTTGGTAACTCACTACCACTCAATGTGCTCTCAGGATCCAGTAAAGCATTGGTTCTTCATAGAGAAAGAACAGAACCACCTAAAGGAGCATACAGAAACTAGGAAAAAACAGAGCTGTAAAGGCAGGGAACTGTAGAAGAATATTCTAGAATTGGAATGCTGAATGGGAGGTGGGAATTAGAACTTGCTGTGCTAGGAAGGAGAAATAACAAGGAAAGAGGGGCTTTCTGTTTAATAGTAACAGTTACTGAAGCTCAGAAATTAAAAAAAAAAAATAAGGAAAAGCATAATATTTCAGATGAGTACATGGGAAAAGATCATTGTATCATTTTTTTCTTTCTGTCCCTGCAGCACCCAGTGTAGGAAGCACTGCTCATTTCCTGAGGTAGGGGTGCCTTCCAAGCACCATGAAGATAGCCTTATATTGAATGAGTTTATTTATAAATAACGACTCTCAGTTAATAGCAGAGTTTATATCAAATTCACTTTGAAAGGTATGATTTTATCTCAGGTTACTCTTACCCTTCCCTTACCCTTCTTCCCCCACAGGTCACAATACCTGGGATGACCAGCCTCTGATCTCCCTTCTTGCTGTGGTTTGGGTATGGTTGGTTTGTCCCCACTAAATCTCATGTTGAAATTTGATCTCCAGTGAAGTGGGGTTTGTGCTCTCTTCACGTGTGCTGCTTCCCCTTTGACCTTCTCCGCTGTTAGATACAGCACAAATGCCCTCACCAGAAGCTGCGCAGATGCAGGCACCATGCTTCTTGTACAGCCTGAAGAACTTTGAGCCAAATAAACCTCTTTTCTTTAGAAATTACCCAGCCTCACGTATTCCTGTACAGCAACACAAAACAGACTAAAATGTTGCCTTCCTCCTCCCCTGAAGACCTCCATGTGACAGGTGTCCTACCTTATACCCTGAAGGAAGGAATGCCTCAGGGATGCCAAGAAGAATCTGAATAAACAGGCCTTGCTAAATTTATTTTATCCCAGTTTATTGCCATTAGATATAAAACTTATCCCACTTTATTGCCATTAGATTATACCCTTTTGTCCTTTAATCACACTCCTGCATGACTGTCCATAAAAACACACAGATTTCCCCATTTCTTTGAGCCTTCATTTCTGACATCTCCTGTGTCACACAAAAATTAGATTAAACAAATTTGCATGATTGTCTCTTGTTACTCTATCTTTCGTTACAGGGCTCTTAGCCATGAACCTGTTAATGAATAAGACAAAGACATTACTTTTTCCCCTCTACAATCATAAAAGCATAGGTATTTGTTTTTACATTTAAGGAGAAGCTGTAAGCACGCTGTTGGTGACCTCACTCTGGAGGAGCGCTGTCCCTGGGGTAGTGTTTCTTTAACCACTAGTAATTAGCTCAAGACATTTTTCATGAATTGAGCAGGCAGCCATACTTTTGCTTCTCAACTGCAGACAATCAGTACCATTCCCCCCATCCTCAGGTGAATGCAGAGTACTGTCAGCTGTGTATGTGGTGAGGCAAGGACTGTTCTGTCTTCAAGGGGCATGCTGAATTTCAAAACCCAGCTGGAGTGTCCTAAAAAAGTGGAAGAACACTAAAGCGAATGGAACACTAGAAAGAAGAGTCAGGTCAGGAAGCACGGCAGATAAAGAAAATCCTGGGCTTCCACTGCGGGTACTGAAGGTTACCCCAAATTATAAAGTCCTCCAAAAGCTAAGGCAAGAGCTGGTTCACAGAGGTCATTTATTTATAACTCCACAACAGAGAGATGTTTTACTTTCAAACTTCTAAAATCACACGAGTAATACATGTTAACGCCACAGTCATTAGGCCCCATCCTTGTCTAGTAAAGTATTACTTGTCTAGTATAGTAGAGTAGTGCTTTCTCTGAGATTAATGAAACACATAGATTGAGTAGGATAATGATAAGTTTAAAAATATTATCTGTATTTATAAATGACCACAATGAACTCTAGTGGGAGGCTGGATCTCAGTTTCAGTGCTACTGTGGG
This sequence comes from Theropithecus gelada, assembly GCF_003255815.1. Classification (NCBI taxonomy): domain Eukaryota; kingdom Metazoa; phylum Chordata; class Mammalia; order Primates; family Cercopithecidae; genus Theropithecus; species Theropithecus gelada. The sequence goes on along the minus strand of NC_037682.1, from coordinate 92,530,201 downwards.
AAAAGGATTTCTGAACGATATCCTACAACTACCATAACGATCAGAGTCAAACCAAGTATGGCAGTGGTGCAGCAGTCATTTACCTTTGAAATTTTTTTTTTCCCAGCTCTGTCAGGATTCTCTCTGGCCAGTGAGCTGCATACCCTGTAGGGGAGTCAGGGGTGAGGAAAAGCCAGGCCAAGGTGGGCTGCATTTGCTCCAGCTCTGTGCAGCTACCTCACTTCCACTGTTTCTGAAATCTTGGCCGGCAAATTGGGAAGATACAGCAGGGCGTTCGTGTGTATGTAGTCTCTTCCTGCCAATATATAACCCACCTGCAGTTATCATTTTACCTATTTAATGTTTAAAATAAGTCACACAGGTTTATTTAAGGGGAAAAAACAATCAGGAAACACTGATTAGCAAAAAGAAAAATTTATTTGTGGTGACCCAAATTAAAGATAGTAATATAGGCGTATTTTTACAAATTGAATCATCTTGTGTATATGTTTATATTCTGCTTTTTCTGGTAGTGTGGATTGAGAATCTCTTATGTCTGACATTATATTTGAATTATACTCAAAACATGGTGTTGTTTCTTCTTTATGCTGTTCTGTAACCAATATTACCCACTGCAAAATTTTATTTTCCTGTTGAGGCAGTCGTAATTCCCTTTCCTGTTCCATGAAAGGTAATAACACCCACAGGCTTCAAGATCCAAAAAAATGATGTTAGACAAAGAATGAGATCTTCTAGAACTGAGTTCCAGAGGGAACTGCATGAAAAGGGTAGCAGGATAACAGAAGGAAATAGAGAGCTGGAAGAGCCAGTTCTTCCTGCAACAGTCTAGAGAGGCAGAGAGAAAAGATCAGACCTTCTCTGGGATATTGAAGTTTATTCAAATCCCACACAATGCAAAAACTGCTGAGAGGCAACACATTGCAGAGGAATGTGTTGGGCCACCAGCCAGAAGTTAGTAAACACTAATGGATGGCTCTGATGAATGATGTGTTCACAGAGGTCGTTTATTTATAACTCCACAGCAGACAGATATTTTACTTTCAAACTTCTAAAATCACACGAGTAATACATGTTAATTTGAGAATAGATAAACGCAATGAAGAAAATCACTATTCTAACATGTGATCCATTATGATAATACTATACCTTATTTCTTTTTCAAAACTGGGATTATATTGTATATTGTATCTATAGCCTGTTTTTTCTATGTATCTATTTATTTTTCAGTTGCATTATAACTCATTTTTCTATTTGATCTGAAAAGATGATAATTGGAAGTCCATAAACTCCAGGTGCTTCAATATCCCCAGCTGCCCTCTTTCCTTAACTTACAGAGTCTTGACTGCTTCATCATTCCCTCAATTCTATGAGATACCCCAAACTTTTCAATATAATCTTCTTCCTATTTGAAGTCTGCAGAGTCACTTTGTGGTGTTTGATACCAAATTTTAAGCAACATATACAAGAATTATGGGAAAGATAAAGAAAAACAGAGGAAGGCACTCAGGCCTAGTGAAAACTGTTGCTCTGCATGGGGGCAAGATAAAGTTAAAAAGCAAACAGACCTTCATCTGAAGCTGCGTAAAAAGGAAAGATAAACTTACAGAAAAACAGAACACTGTTAAAAGGAGAAGCAGATCTGCCTGCAGTTGGAAAAGAAATTAGAAAATGGGGAGTCTACAATTTCATTAACTTAGTGAATTAACTTAGAGTTTAAAAACTTCAGAGCTTAAAAGTTTTTTTTTTTTTTTTTTTTTTTTTTTTTTTTTTTAAAGGCAAGATTTTGAGAGGAGTATAAAGTCTAGGACTCACTAAGGATATTAGTGTGGGAAGAACCAAACAACAGTAACCTTAGATCAGAAAATCTCTGAATATTTTCCAGCTGGAAAAACTTCCCTTGTAAGAGAACATTTACTGGATAAAATACTAGGGAAGAGGCAGAGCGTTGGTCAATGAAGCAACAGAGATAAGTTAAGAATAAGAATCATTTCCCAAAGAATATTTAAAAAAAAAACTGTATTTTGCAGATATTCTAAATTAAGCATAAACAGAGCAGGAGGCTCTATTTCCTTTAAAATAAAGTACAAGTTTTTATTAAAGTATAAAAGCTCACTAAAAATTAATTTAAAATGGCCACTTCAGAAGGAAGAGCTTGTAAACGTATTAGCCCTTTTTATGAGACTTGTCATATTTCTCATTTAATTTTGTTAAAGGAACGGGGAGACCACTTTGAATTAAACTAATATTTATATGCAGATAAAATTGAATGTAGTCTCTAGGGTGAGTCCATCTTCTCCTAAGAAAAAAAAATTTCTGGGGGAAAAGACCCTATTTGGATCTTTTACATTGTGTATGCCAGGCTGGGAACCTAAATTTGTCCCTTGTCTCTTATACTGCCCTCAAATTAGGTTTTGTATGACTGCCTGTGGTTGGCCTGTGTCCCATTCTATCAAGTTTCATGCTTGCTCCTGTATTTACTGCCAATCAATGTTCAGAGTGTACTAGGGCGCTAATGGATCTTGATCAGTGATCTCGATTTCTCAACCTTCTCAGCCATTATATGCTATACTTTTAGAAACAGGTATTTATATTTCCAAGCTGGCATACAGGAAGGCACATTCATTGATAATAAGGAGTCAAGGAGAAGTTAAAATAGACTTTTGACTGTCTTTTGCTTTTCAGAAGCAATTACTATCATTGGACTCAATTCTGCCAGTAGACAGAGTTAAGTTAGTTTTAGAATAGCAGTTGAGTAGGCAGTTAAATGTCTGGACTGTGCCTTTACTTTTTGTTCCCCCTCTAAGATATAGCAGGTACAAAAATGAGAGTAATTAATCTACTGGCTTCCTTTGAACACATTAACTTTCAAATGGGAGGAAGAGAGGTGAACGGTCACTGGAGCCTCTTTGAAGCTTCATGCTACAGCAAAGATAGGAGGTGGAAAAAGAAGTGGGAAAGGGGGAAGGATAAGGTTGAAGAAAAGGTGATTGATTTTATTTTTTCCAGGCATGGTTCCTCAGTTATACATGAGGAAAAGAAAAAAAAAAAACAAAACCTTAATTCCCATGAGCAGAATCCCCCAATAATATGGAAGGATTCTTAATTAGCTTAAGTTAATTAAAGCCACACCAGAAATTGACTATACTTTCTAAATATTCTTCGATATGATGTTGTGGATTTTCTTTTACTTTACAGTATATGTTCCACTGAAAAGCTCCTACCTTGTTTCAGCCAAGGTAAAAGGAAAAGATGACTTTCTATTCATTCAAGCGTCATAATTTTAAGCTGTTCATGACAAACCTACCAACAGATCCAAGGTGCTCAGTTAGGAATTCCAGGTTAGGTAAAAATCTTGGAGACAGTTAAATACGAGAACAGATTCTGAGGCAAGAAGCAAGATAGAAATGGAATGAAAAGCCCAATTTTTCCTGAGAATAGGATTGGGATGCCCAGAACTCCTTTGTATCAGGTGCTACTGTCCAGCTATCTGCGTTCCATTGTACACACAGTTACTTTTGGAGTAAATTTATAGCCTCGCCTGAGGTTACTTCTGTGGGTCATCTGTGGGATGAGGTGGCATGATATTCTGTTTATGCTCCCATTTTTTTCTTTGCTTCTTAGCTTTCATAAAAGAAGGCCAACTCTACCCCCAACATGGTCAATTATTAGTATACTTTGCTCCATACCTAATTGGCACCAAAAACTAAGGACTTCAAGAACTGGTCAAGGAATATAACTTTAAATACAGAGTTGCCAGATAGCTACTAGGCAACTACCCCAAGAGAATATTTCTCTAGAAAAATGAACCTTTGATATACTATTTACTATTGATTAGGGCTTGAATTCTGCATAGTAAGAAGACTGATAAATTATACATGATTTTTATCAATAGAGATGTAAATTTATTCTCTCAGTAGAAAAACATAGACCCCAAGATTGTGGTTTCATTGCCCTATAGGTCATTAACCAGTTTTTATAATAAAAGTCAAATTTATCAAACCTGTTTCATCACTACCTTCCTTTTATTTATTTATCTTTTTTGAGACAGAGTCTCGTTCCATTGCCCAGGCTGGAGTGTAGTGGAGCGATCTCGGCTCATGGCAGCCTCTGCCTCTTAGGCTCAACCAATTATCCTCCCTCAGCCTCCCAAGTAGCTGAGACTACAGGTATGCATCATGTCTGGCTATTTTTTTTTTTTTTAATATTTTTAGTAGAAGTGGGGTTTGCCATATTGGCCAGGCTGCTCTTGAGCTCCTGACCTCAAGTGATCTGCCCGCCTCGGCCTACCAAAGTGCTGGGATTACAGGTGTGAGCCATCACACCCAGCCCATCATTGCCTTCCTGAATGCCTATATAAACCTCTGTTCTGCAAATGCTCTTTGAACCAGCTTTACCATCCTGCTGGTCCCGTCTCTGATGCATTAAACAAATCTTTGATACATTCACCAAATGTTTGAATGAGAGTTAACATTTTGAAAGGTGTACTTTGACAATGCCTTTCCCCACCTGCTCTGTGAAGGCTCATCTTACACTGTTTCAGGGTTTTCTTTGTCTCTCTTCTAGAGCTCTCTGTTCTTGGATCTCTATAAACCATATTCTTGCTTCTGAGGAATTTTATGAAAGGCAGGATGGTGTCATGGGAGAGAATCAAATTTTAGAGTCAGATAGATTCGAACTGATGTCATGGTTTCCTGACACATTTGCTTTTCAATCCTGAACAGATCACTTCTCTGGTCATATTTTTCTCTATGATAGAATTAATCACATCTACTTGGCAAAGGAATTGCTCAGTTGATTCATTTGTGAAGTGAGGAAGTCAAATTGGTTAACCTCCAAGGTCCTCTTCAGTTCTAAGATTCTGATTCCAACATTTAAGAACTTCTTATTCCCAATTAACTTTTAAGAGTCAAACATTTAAATGTGCAACGTTCATTTCTCTCGGTTCGATACTTGGTTATAGAGCAGCCACAGCAGATAGGGCACGGAAGACTCAAATACCCTCCACAAATCAGGCTCGTAAATTCCCAGGATGCCTGGTCACCATAGGAGCTCCAGATCACTTTCAGTTCCACCCATAAAAGCACCAGTTGCTTTGTTGTAGTTTAAATCTAAGTATCTAACAAGTCAGCAGTTTGTCACCCAACATTAATATAAACATAACTTATAAGTAAAATTAATTTTTACAACTAGTGCCAAAGTCCACTGTGGCAGGGGCGGTGGTTGGGAACAAACAAACCAATCCAGATGAGGTTAGTTTATTCCTGGGGCCATGATATCATCTTCAAGTATACCTTGGCAGATGGTCATGTTTTAGGAATTTACACAAAAATGAGACTCTGATAAGAAATTTTCTCTATTCCTTTAGATTCACAAAAATACTTTTAAGATTATCATATACAAAGTCCTAAAAATAAAAAATATTTCATCATGTTTGTGGGCCTAAAGCCTGTCCCTATTTTAATTTTTACATTAACACCAAAATATATTTTAATAATGCTATTTGATATTGGCATGGTGTTATTCCAATAATATTTCTCACTTTGGTTAACCTGGTTCCATTTTTTAAGTAATTTTAAACATGTATAGTAAAGTAGAATAAAAATTGTAATAACCTAAATATTTTCAAGGACTTAGTTATATTTTTACAATAACTGGCTGGGCGCAGTGGCTCATGGATGTAATCCCAGCACTTTGGGAGGCTGAGGTGGGTGGATCTCTCCAGGCCAGGAGATGAAGATCAGCCTGGCCAACATGTTGAAACTCTGTTTCTACTAAAAATACAAAAATTAGCTGGGCATGTTGGTGTACGCTTATAATCCCAGCTACTCGGGAGGCTGAGACATGAGAATCGCTCGAACCCGGGAGGTGAGGTTACCTGGGAGCTGAGATTGTGCCACTGCACTCCAGCCTGGGCGACAGAGCAAGGTTCTGTCTCAAAAAAAAACCCGACAGCTAATAATTTCCTGCATGTAAGTCATATGTGAATGATACATCTATTTTCATGTTTTAATAGTTTGCTTGAACTAAACAGTTGTGCGATTCATCTTACGTAATGAAGTTATGAAATGATATTCCATTATTTTTGCCACATCCTATTGGTTAGAAAGAAGTCATAGGTCCCACTTACATTCAAGAGGAGGAGATTGTCCAGGGACATGAGGCAGGATCACGGGGGGCCATTTTAGAGTCTCTTCACCACAATTCATAAACAAAAAGTGTCACAAAGCTAAGGCTGTGATTAAATTGCAGAGGTAGAGATAACATGCATAATAGTCGATCAGAGGCCGGAGAAAGCACTGTGCCCAAGCAGATGAAAAACTATTTGCATGACAGCCCAAATTGCTTTACCTCCCTGTACTTGTTTCTGTGTATGTAGAAACAGATAACCGGACTAGAGGACATCTAAGGTCCTAAATGTCTATGGTTGCAAAACTATTTAACTACTGAGCCTCAGTCTTCATAGCTATAAAGTTTTATTTAGTATTATTATCTTTCAGGGTGAATTCAAAGTCAGAGAACCTGCAAATTCTATTTTCCTTCCAGGAGCTCATCAGCTTTAAGATAGTCTCATTCCCAACAGGCATTAAAAATATTCACATTGTGACTAACAAATAATGTTTTGTTTGTGACATGTAGGATATTGACTTAAAGTTGTCTTTTACGAAGTGTCTCCTACTCTTTCTAAAATACAAACGCAGATCTCTGAGCAATGGAAAGCCACTTTAATACAGGCTATTGACCTGAGTTTATGAATACTGAATTCCGTGCCAGAGAATGGAGGAAAAATATTAGGTAATTTTTTTTTTCTATCTGTTTCACCCAGAAAACAAAACAAAACAAAGAAAACCCTGCTCCTTGGGTATAGGTACCTGAATATTTGCAAACTAAGGATATAGAAAATGGGTCCCAGTGAGATTTAAAGGGTCATTCATAGGCAGAATCATAATCAGGAGATTCATTAGCAACCAGTGTAAAGCAACAACATTTGAATTAGAAAGGCAGCAAAGACAAAAAGCATGCTTTGCCTTGGCACATCCTGAAGAGTGAGGAACATTGGATTCCATCAAAACAACAGAAGAGATTGCTCACACAATGCCTGAATAAGCAAGTGGAATGAAATCTGCCTAAAAAGGGAGCAAAAACAAGTTGAAATCATCCTAGTCGGGTATTTTAACACATACTTTTTGGATGAATTCTTAAACTTGGGGCTGTTGGGAAAGAATGCATAAAAATAATTCTAAGAAACAAATTCCACTTTCAAATCATCACCCTTTTACAAATTGCCTGTTTCCCTGCATGTCATTTTCTGGGAAGTCATGTTGACCTTCCCATTATGTCAATCAAAGTAATTATATTCTGAATGTTAGTTTTGCTTGCATTCTCTCTGTTAATGTTTCCTTATTTGAACTCTAGAGGGGGAAAGACTTTTCTTATGTCCTCATAGTTCAACAGCTGGGTCTATAAAATAAATGAACAACAGGCAGATTAACAGGGCATAAGGTATGCAATTTTATTACTTTTTAATATTACATACATGGGGCATCATAGAAAAAAAGCGAGTATCAAAAAATATGGGGAGACATGAGAGCTGCAGGACAGAAAAAGTGTAATACCTTCTCTCACTCATTTCAAGGTTCACACAGCAGAGACACCTATAACAGAAGAAAGGTCAATAAGAGAAAAGCATATGCATTTATTTAATGTAAGTTTTACCGAACAAGGGGCCTTCAGAAATGAAGATCCAAAGAGACAGGGAAGCCTGTGTATTTTTATGCTGAATTTGATGAAGATGTGGATGGTTGTGGAGAAGTGCTGTTGGACGAAGGGGACACAACTTAATGGTAATAAATGAGAGGGAGCTTAGTAAGACCTGTTTGTTCAGATTCTTCTGTATGTCCCCGTGTCTTCAGAGATGAGGCTATTTCTTTCCTCTGGGTATACGGAGGGCATCTCTGGAATGAGGGTCTTATGATCTGCTTCAGTAGGAAGGGGTGAGGGGAAGGTAAAAGTGCCCTTCCTTCTGCTGTTTGCTCAAATGCCAAGGTATCATAAGTTGTGACTAGTATGTTCTGAACCCCATCGGCTAATATTTTGTCTTAACAGAAGAAGGGGAAGGAGTGTAGGCCACTTGGGGGAGAGTAAATGATTTTTTTTTTTTTTGAGACGGAGTCTCGCTCTGTCTCCCAGGCTGGAGTGCAATGGCTCAATCTCAGCTCACTGCAAACTCAGCCTCCCGGGTTCACGCCATTGTCCTGCCTCAGCCTCCCGAATAGCTGGAACTACAGGCGCCCATCACCACACCCGGCTAATTTTTTGTATTTTTAGTAGAGACGGGGTTTCACCATGTTAGCCAGGATGGCCTCGATCTCCTGACCTCCTGATCTGCCCACCTCGGCCTCTCAAAGTGTTGGGATTATAGGCCTGAGCCACTGCTGCCGGCCAGCAAATGATTTTTAGGAAAGATGAATGAGCCCTGAGAAGAATACATGGGAGAAACGATAGTTTATGACAAGGTTTGTCTGGGTGTGGTGCCAAATTTAGTCTCCTCTACTATGATAAGGGTCAATTTTACCAGGTTGATGAAACTCCTGGGGAGGAAATTGACTACAATTGTGTTCCTTTTGAAGCATCTGACCGTAGGCAAATAAGGGGAATTCAGAGAAAGCCTCTCTCTCCATTTGCTGTTTTGCAAATGCTTTCAGTTCACAATAATATCCCTGTCATTCAAGAGACCTCCTGGATGGTGAAATAGTAGGAAGCTGAACTTTTATTGGTAATTTCAATTTGCAAGCTGACTAGAGAGTCTCAGGCACGTGCTAAAGGTGGTCTGTCTCCAAGGAGGAGAAGGGCAGGTTGGATTTTATGCCTCACAGGGTCCGCATTACACAGCAGAGTCATACATATTCAGCAGGTTTGGGGGAAAAGCTATACTTGTTTATGAGGGGAGCTGAGTGCGTGCACAAGGGTAAGCATACATGTAATGTACATCCCGTGTTCATTTTTTTTTTGCAGGGTTTTAGCATTAAAATGGGGTGAAATTTAGCTCTTTTTGTTAAAAGGTGAACTACAGGAAACAAAGACAGTTTGTGCACAGCCTCTACAAGCTGGCTGGAACTGGCTTAAGGTCTGCAGTAAGAGAATGTTTAGGCTGGATGCGGTGACTCATGCCTGTAATCTCAGCACTTTGGGAGGCTGAGGCAGGTGGATCACAAGGTCAGGTGTTCAAGACCAGCCTGGCCAACATGCTGAAACCCCATCTCTACTAAAAATACAAAAATTAGTCGGGTGTGGTGGCAGGCACCTATAATCCCAGCTACTTGGGACAGTGAGGCAGAGAATTGCTTGAACCCGGGAAGTGGAGGTTGCAGTGAGCCGAGATGGCCCCACTGCACTCTAGTCAGGGCGACCTAGTGAGACTCAGTCTCAAAAAAACAAAACAAAAAAACTTTTAGAAGGCCAGTCCTCTGTCCAATCAGAGCTGTAGTGGTCTGGGTTGTAAATCAGAGTTAGGAGGAGTCTGATAATTTTCCTGATAGCGCCTGTTGTTTGGGAACTTAAGGGTGTAGTTTTTCTTGTAGCCCTAGGAATTTAAAAATTTGCCAGGCCAGCTGGGCCCTATGCCTTTGATCTGTTAAGCAACTTTGTTTGTTTAACCTTAGGGACCATCTTAGTTGATAAAGGCACATCTATTTTGGTCTTTCAGATAACCTATGTGCCAAAACAACACATTCTGGGGTGGCATGTCCTGAAGTCCTTCAATACCTCTGGGTAATAAATCTGCCATCTCCTCCTGTGTGTGAGGTTTTAAACTCCCTTTCTCCTCTTTCCCCTGAGTTTTGCCATCTTAATTTATTGAAAGGTATTTGACATGACATCTTGAACTTTTGTACTCTACAAATGATTCCGTGTGAACTTCTCTGCGTGTCAGGGGAAGCCCATTCTCCCCGGGGGGTTGAAGAGGTAACAAGAGAGTAGAAGGGAACTTCCTGTGCTCGGTGCCCAGGGCTCTGCCTGGACTGACCCTGCAAAGGGGAATCGTTGTCTTCAAGTCAGGGACTGTGCAGACAACAATTTTGATGCCATCTTCATGTCTCCAAATTGAAGGCAGCACGATTGGATGGAGAAACTGTTATGAAACAGTATTTCCTTGAGAAGTTTCCTGAATCTGAACAGCCCCAGACAAGCCACTCGCACGTAGGAGGTGGCTTTCAATCTAAGTCCACGCAGGCTCATTAGAGTCAGATTTTGTCATTTCTCGGATCATCTGTAGATCTTGTTACCACACAAAGTCTGATGCAGTGGGTCAGGTTGAGGTAGCATTTCTGCATTTCTAACAGGATCCAGGCTGACCACACTGGAAGCAGCAGGGTCCTAGCTTAACCCCTTACTTTACAGGTAGGTGAGAGCTGTACAATTACCCGGCATAGCAAATTACCTGGAGTCAGGCAGGTAGTCAGCAGCAGGGCCGGGACTAGAAACCAGATTTCCTGATTCTCAGTGAAACACTCTTAGCCAAATATTTTATAACATTGCCTCTTCTCCCATAACATCCCCAATATTTAGCATCGTTGGGTCTTAATATATGCAGATTTTAATGATATCCAATTTACTGCTTACTGTTGAGGGTATAAATTTTACTTTTTGGATAATTTTACTTCAATATTGTGTGTACACACACACACACACATATATATACACATTTTCTTAAAAGGTTGAATTGAGTTTAAATTTTTTTTTCTTAACCAAAAGGTGCTTGATTGTTCTGCAATCAATTTTAGTGGATTACTATGAAGCATGGGAAAAATTTTGAGAAAAGATACATCATATCTGCATAACTGAGATCTTTAGCAAAACCATAAAGCTGGGAAAAAACCCATGTTTTATTTACATCAAGGCCTCCCTCTTCTACGCTAACCTTGATACAGAAGCAAAAGAAACAATAGTGAAGTGAGACTAATCAGAAAGAGAGGACTGGAACGAAACAGGCAAGGCTGTGAGCTAGAACTGCTCTATCTCAAAAATGAACACACAGAGGTGAAAGGCTTTGTAAAACATACATTCAAATGCCAGATATAAAGCAGAAAAAAAGATAAAACAGTGGTCATATCTGGGTGTGGAATCACGTATCCATTCTTAAAAACAACAGAGTTGATCTGAATTATTTGGCTTAAATGCACTGGCTATTGAAAAATTCAGCGATTTTACTATTTGCATATCGAGCATTGCCCAGAAGCAAGACTGAAAGTTCTTTTCAGAAAGGGATGGTTTGCTTTCTCCCACATGGTGACCAGTACAATTCCTCTAAAGGAGCTCACATTGATGAAGTATTGCAAGTAATTTTCTGGGTCAAGCTCTGCATTACAACAAATAGGGAAGCAACCGGAAAAGTAAGCCTTGCTTACTCTTTCTTGAAACTGCAGTTCCTTTTGCTGCCGCCTAGATTGTTACACAAGCAAATAAATCCTTTTAATTGGCCCACCCCTGGGGGCAAACAGCCCACCCTAGTAAGTAATCATATGGAAGAGTGGAGGCTGGTAAGGTGGGGTGTATCCTGCTGAACAATTTTTGCTTTTATTTTATCAACCGATTTTAAAAGGCAGCATTGTAACTTGACATTAAATATTTAAGAATGATATTAAGGTAAGATTGATTCATTTAACAGGCATAATGGAGTGGGGAAGCCGCATGGAGTGACTAAAGGGCTTCACAGTGGGAAATCTATGCTAGCAGGCATCAGTCCGCACCTGGTAATGACCATGAATAAACTCGCCTTCTTGCTATTTAAATAAATTGATGTGCAATTCATCTGCTGTTTAGAGCCATTGGAAATGCACTGCACTAACTCTATTCCTTGGCAAGCATCCCAATTAAGTGCCCGGGCCATTTATCAGAGTGCCAAGTGTAGTTCAAGTTGTTACCAAGCATCTACCATTTACCAAAATGGCAATTTGTTCTAAAAGGGGGTATAGGGTATGGGAAAAGCAGCAGGGTGTGGTGGAAAAGATACTGGACTCAGACAACTGCAGTTCAAGGTCTGACTTCCCACTAGAGCACGCATCATTGAAACTCCCCAAAATTGTTTCTTTACCTCTATAATGGAAAGAATAATGTACCTGCTTTTCTTACTTGTGAGGCAAAAACAGAGTAATAAAAGTGAAAGCACATTTCACTTTAAAAAGTACTATTCAAATTATGAGTTATCACTAAGAGCATAATTCGTGCAGAGGCACCATAATGCCCACCATTTATTTCCACTAGTGTGTTATACTGTTTCCTCTCTTCCCTTTTTTTGTCTCGATCAGACAATCTCAGAGCAGGGTAGAGAATAAAAGTGTCAACCTTTTAAAAGGTGCACACCTTATGAGATACATAGGTTTGTATTTCTTGGTGCTAAAATGTTCAGACTAGTCTTTTAGTTTTATTAGGCACTTCTTGGAGATATATAAATCAATAAGAGAGCACTTTAAAAGCACTTAAAATAGGTATGATCATAAAGAGCAGCTAGCTAATTTGAGAATTTTATTTATTTTATGATAAGAATTTTAATAGATTCCTGTTGATTCCAGTCATTCTAAAACATGCCATTTACCCTTCAGTCTTTCCTAGTTGGATGTGTTTGGCAGATTGGTTGCGAAATGTGGAAATATGATTTATGCCTTTTAATTTTAGAGAACTGTAACTCAGAACAAATTACGTCCATGCTCTGCATTGAAATGGGAGTTCAGGAAAACAAAGTGCTTACCTTTCAATAATGAATTATCTCTTCCTGAAAAGTTAGAAACAAGCAATAGGATGGGTTATAATAATCTGCGGACCATGTGTCTCTACTGATTCAATTAAGTGAAGTACACAGTAGCCCACTAAAAATGCATTGATAGAGTGTGTGTATTAGGAATTGTGTTGACTTAAGTTGTTTACCATTCTGATCCCTTTGTTGTTTGCTTTTCTCATTATCTTCTACACATTATTAAATACAATCATTAATGATGGCTGAGTGTAGTTTGCTGATATTATTTGATCATTAATATCTAATATACTTCAGTATCCTGTATGATTAAACCTGATGGTTGACTTAGTCAAATGAAGATATTTCCATTAAGGGCAAACAGTGCAACCATAACTCAACTACATCCCATAAGATCCTAGGCAGGATCTCTTTTTATGTAGCAAGGTGATATTTTCCAACCCCTCTGACTATACTCTGGCAATTGCCATTATATAGGCTATAACCCATTTGTCTACTCAGCTTGCTTCTATTGATTTTTATCTTTCCTGCCTAACTGTGATGAGAATAATGGTTCCAACAAGAATCTAGTTGGTATCAAGCTGTTTTTCACGGGAAGCAGCATTTGCAAAGAATAACTTTACTATAACCAGTGTGTGCAAAAAAGAACCCTACTATGTCGGTAAAGTTTAGAGAATAAACTTCTGGCCACTCTCTTCCCAGATTTGCTTGAAACAGAATTTCCAGTAGTTTTTCTTTCTTTCTTTTTCTTTTTCTTTTTTTTTTTTTTGAGACAAGATCTCACTCTGTCACCCAGACTGGAGTGCAGTGGCGTGATCTCAGCTCACTGCAACCTCCGCTTCCTGGGCTCAAGTGATTCTCCCATCTCAGTGTCTCAGGTGGCTGGAGTCACTGGAGTGCCACCACTACACCTGGCTACTTCTTGTATTTTTCTGTAGAGAAGGGGTTTGCTATGTTGCCCAGTCTTGTCTTGAACTCCTGAGCTCAAGCTATCTGCCTGCCTTAGCCTCCCAAAGAGCTGGGATTACAGGCGTGAGCCACCACTTCTGTCCTAGTTTTTTTAATGGAACATTCTTCACAAGATATTAAGAAAGGAATAGTGGTAGTAGATTGTTATGAACTGCCTGTTTGTGCCCCTCCAACCCCCAGATTCATATGTAAAAGCCTAACTTCCAATGGGATGATATTAGGAGGTGAGAGCCCTTTGGGAGTTAATTAGTGTTCTTCTAAAAACAGGAAACTAGAACTTTTCCCCTTTTCCCACCGTGTGAGGATGCAGCCAGAAGGTGGCTGTCTGTAAACAAGGAAGGTGGCCTTCATCAGATACTGATTTTGCTGGCACCTTGATCTTGAACTTCACAGCTTCCAGAATTGTAAGAAATAAATTTCTGTTTTTTAAGCCCCCCAGTCTGTGGTATTTTTGTTATAGCAGTCCAAACTGACTAAGGCATATTCAGAATACATTTTCCCAAACCACAAAGAGATACAATGGATAATAACTTTAAAAACATGACGGAAAATAAATCCTTCTAACCAGGTAAACATGGTGCCTGCAGGAATCAACACTGCAATCTTAGAAAATAACTGGTACTGGTACAGTGACTTCAAGGGTGCACTCCTCTGTTCAGGGCAGAAATACTTCAAGAATTGCCTTGCTTTGTCATTTAAGGTTAAAAAATAGGACAAAAAGGTTAAGTTTTAAAACTAGTTGCAAATTTACCAAAATCTTTCTTAGTTCACTAAAAAAAGTAAAATTTAACTCTGTGCTGAGTAGTCTACATTAGTGGAATTATCCAATTTTTACTGTAGGGCTATTATAAAAAGTTTAGATTGTGGCAATTTGTGACTTATGACACTAAATATTGAGATTTTAAAAAAATTCCATTTTCAAAATTTTTGAGTGAATTCATAAGATGTATAAAGAAAATAATTTTTGGTGAAAAGTGATTGTTTTGAAATGCCGTCTAAAATTATGATAACAGAAAATTGATCTGTAGTTTGCTTATATAAGCTTGTTAAAATAGATGTTTTCAGCTCAGATAGCTTCTTAATATGATGAATGTTGGTAAAAGTATAATACGAAAAAATTATAAATGAGTTCTATTATTTCCATTACCTGTTTTCTACAAATAATACAGTAGATGTGGTAAGTAGTTCTTTCTTTATTTCTAATTGTATGTACACATTAAAAACATTTGGAGCCAGTGATACTTTCTATATAGTCCTACTTATTTGAGCTCTCTGTGTGCCTCAGTTTCCTCATTCCTAAATTAAAAAAAATAATTGATACTTTTCTCATTGGGGTGCTATGAGGATCAAATAAATGAATACATACAAAGTTTAGGTCCTGGAACACAGTAAGTGCTCAATAAATAAATCTGTTATTATCACTATTAATATTATTGGCTGCTCTATTGAAATCCATTTATGTACCAGCCTCACCTAGATCATGCTTATTCCTCCCAATTTTCCTTCTTTCCCTCTGTCTATGCAGAAGTTAGCCTCACACTGCTATGAAGTAATACCGGAGACTGGGTAATTTATAAAGAAAGGAGGCTTAATCGGCTCATGGTTCTGCAGGCTATATAGGAAGCATGGCAGCATCTGCTTGTGGCGAGGCCTCAGGGAGCTTTTTACTCATGGTGGAAGGCAAGGCAGGAGCAGGCATCTTCACATGGCCAGAGCCATCTTCACAGGAGGTGAGAGAGCAGAGAGATGCTACACACTTTTAAACAACCAGATCTTATGAAAACTTACTCTCACGAGAACAGTACCCAGGGGATAATGCAAACCCATTTAGAAGAACTCCGCCCACATGATCCAGTCACCTCTCACCAGGCCCCATCTATAACACTGGATACATATAATTCAACAGGAGACTTAGTGGGAACATAGATCCAAACCATGTTAGCCTCCTTTCAAGATTCTTTCCTCAGAGTTGTGAAACTAGTTCTGAGCCAAGTCTTTCCTTTTATGGTGCTGCAGGTTGTATTTGGCAAAATGCCAGGGAGCATGCTTTACATTGCAGGCATCATATTTGAAGGGTTGTTAGGATTGTATTCTAGTAGATATCCTCAAAGTGTCTCTGTCAATGGTGTTAATACCAACTTGTACCAGGTCAACTTTGGGGCTAGGGAGGGGCAATTAGTATTCACCATTGAGCTTTCAGTAATTTCCAAGCATAGTATAGCAGACAGAAAGATAGACTTGGTATATGTGCTCCTTGAAAGAAAGAAAAGTAGGTAGCCAAGAAGTATTTGTTAAATGATTAAAATCAAGTGGCCTTTAATCCAAGAAACAAATTATATCAAACTTTGGTATGAATTTTAGGGTAGAAGATCTTAGATCTCATTGGTTGTGCTTGCTGAAAGCGATGCCTGAGATCTTGGTCTGCAACCACAGGAATTAAATGGTCTCCACGAAACAATGAAACTTTATTATACCTCTTAGTTATCAGCTTTCTCATTTTAAAATTAGACCAAGAGGACTTGCCTAATTCTGAAAATTAAAAAAAAAAAAAAAAAAAGATCATCTCTGGGAAAGTGATCTATAAGTGTAAGATTAATATATTTTGTTCCACATATCTTGGCAGGCATTTCTTTTTCTTAAGATAATCATTTTTTCATCTGCCTTTCTTCTACTTTCTTCTGGAAGGTTGATATGTGCCATGAGTTGAGCAGGTGATGGTTCTTGTTTGCAGTCCAAGGTACCAAAGCAGCTGTAAACAGAAGCTGCATCTCAGGAAAGGGCTTGATCAGATTTCATTTCATTTGAGCCCACTGAAAGGGGATTTGGGCTCAATGAGACATGCAAACAAATGAAACACAGAAGGCTGATTAGTGGCATTGCAGAATACTGAAAGTGGGTTTGCAGAGGACAGTGGGAAGTGGCCCCTGGAGTAATCTGTGAGCCAAAGAGTCACTCTTTAGAGGGAGTCACTTTTCTTGTTATGTGCTTATTCTTATGACTGTAGACTCAAATGGCCAACAGCTCAAGAGCTCTTAGAGGCACACTCTAAGTAGACACAGTCCATGAGATTTAAGATCATGCACGCTAAAATTAAAACTGACACTTGAGGAATCTTTACATTTGGCTCTTGGATTAAAAGAAACAGCTTGCTCCTTTTCATGAACACATGGTATCTCAGATGAAAGACTGAGCAACCCTGAATTTAGTAAGCAAGACCTAAAGTGGAACATAAGCTGAGGCTTTAATAGAATGAGAACGGATGCTCCTGGTTCTCATAAACCTTCATTTTTTTCCAGCTCATGCGTACCTTTTCTCAGGGATGAAATCAATCTTTTTGAAATGAGGAAATGAACTGTGTCACTAGCCCTCAGAGTTATGAGTGAAAAATATGGTGGATGTTCAGCCTCACATAGATGCAGCAAATAATTCAGCATATTGAAAGTGTCATGTTGATTCCTCAGATGATTTTAGCCAACACTTCCTAAAAATCTTACTAAATTTGAATTCTTTAAATTTTCAACTTATCCCATCCATGTTTAAAATTCTCTTTTTAAAAAAGGTATGAATAATTAATGCTATGCATGCCTTTTAAAAAAAATACAGATCTTTATAGCCAGAAGGGACTTCAAACACCATGCAGTCAAATCCTTTCAATTTAAAGGTAAGATGCCGAGGCTTAAAGAGGAGAAATGCTTGCCCAAGAGTGTAAAGTTATAGAGATGGGGCTCACATCAAGGTCTCCTCCTTCTCTTCCTTCTACACTAAGCTATACTTCAAGAAAAGAATAAATAAGGCAGTTTCTATTCATCAAGGCAATATAAACATTTGGTTACAAGCTTTCTGTGACTCTCAGCTACATACAGCATAATAGTTAAGAGCATAGGATTGATATCTGACTTAGTCTCCTTTCCAGTTTTTTCATGTCTGTGGCTTTGGGCAAATGACTTAAACTTTCTGTTTCATTTTCCTGATTCATAAAAAATTTGAAAATGCATATAAAATTTATTCTGTATTTGGCTTGGTGCTATATACTTGACATGAATTATTTTATAAGTGAAATATTACATAAAATAATTCATGTCAAGTATATAGCACCAAGCCAAATATGGAATAAATGCTTAATAAACATTAGATACTATTTTTTATGTCTATATCTGAAAAACAATTTTTTAAGGAAATTTTTTGTAGCTAAACCCTTCTGCAGTTAAACAATGTTACAAACAATGATCTTTGGGCTCTAAGTAATTCTGAAATCTTGATGAGCAAATTGAGGTGTTTAAAAGTCAAACGTTATTGACATATCTTTCAATTTCTTTTAGAAAGATCTGCCCTCTCAGGAGTTTCCACATCAATCAATTTCAGTTATTTTCCATTTGGATAGCGAGTATAAGAGCTTTACCAACAAGAAGAAAATTGTCAAACCAGCTTCTCTGCCTTGCCTAGGGTGCCCCTCAGCTTGGAATGCCATTCTCTTTTTATGTACGTCCAGATTCTAGTCATCCTTTTGTCATGTTGGCTCAAATGCAGCAGGGATCCCGCATGAGCCCCCCATACCTACCTTTCAAAAAATATTTTTCTCTGTGTCATTAACAAGTGTCAACGTGGATGTCATTCTTTCAGGTAAAAGGATAATCATGATACTGTGAGATAATAATAATAGCTAACCAATATTTATGTGTTTAAATTAATTTGGCATCCCTTCCACTTCTAGATCAGTTCTCATGTCTGAGCACCACAGCCCCTGTCACAGAACTTGCATTAGTGATATCCTTTTGGCTAGAGCACAGGTCCTGGCACCAGATTTCCAATTTTAGCTTTGCATTTTCTTGGATATTTAATTTTGGATCAGGTATACACTCTTTCTGCAACTGTTTTCCTCTTTCTAAACTGGAGCTTTAAATAGTTCCTTTCTCAGCTGGTCATTATGAGAATTAAATGGGTTAATTTATTTAAACCCCTTCTGATTGGTCATTATATTCTCTAAGACCAAGCAAAATATTCACTGAGAGAATGCAAGTAAAGACTGTGAGATCTTGAAGGGCAAGAGCTGTATTTTATACATCTCTATATACAGTCAGTGTCTAATATAGGCCTGGCTCATTATTTATGCTCAATAAATGTTTAATGAATGAGCAAATGAATGTACATTCTTTCAAAAGCCTTTTTTTCTGCCAGCCTTGGAAATTTAATTGTAATTCCTTTGTGCTCCTGGATTCCCACAGCACTTAGCTGGTTCCTTCCCTATAGCACTCATGCATGACTTCTTTGCATTATACTTGCTTGCACTTCTACTTCCCTGACCAGTTTTTGAACTTCTTGAAGATGAGATCTGGTGTTCATTCTGTACCCCTTCAGCACTTAGCACAGTATAAGTGCCCAACTCATGTTTGCTGGAAAATAAAACCAAAAAAACAATGACTTTAGTCAAGTGTGATACGGAGCATGTTGAAAATCTTATTGATCACTGAGTCCCTGGTTCCATTATGAGTTGACTTCAAAACTTAAAAAAAAAATGAGCTTCCTGAGAAGAAATAAGAAACTTATTTTTAAAAAGTGTCAAGTAGCCAGTTTCATAAAAAATTCCAGAAGATGTGTTCTATTTACTCCGAACTCCATATTCTATTATTTAAAACTAAATGTTTTGTTTTTCTTTTTTTTTCCCTTCATGCTATGTTAAGCTTTAGATCTTATTTAAAAGAAAACAAGTACTTTATCTTAATTTAAGGCACTGAACTTTCACACTACACTCTGGAGGCACCAGACCAGCTTGTTACAACATGGACGTTGAGATCAAGTTGAATCAGCAACATCTAGGAAATGCACGTTGTAGCTGAACACAGAGTCCAGTGTTGTCTGTGTTTTATTTCCATAACACTAATGTCAGGGGTAGAGCACACATTCTTTTCCTGGTTTGTTAATTCTGCCAAAATGTCGTTCTTGTCAAAATGTCTTCAGAGGTTCCACAGTAGATGTTAAAAATGTAGCCTTGTAGAAAATTGCTGTTAATATGATCTAGCTTTTGCAGTCAAGATCCCTTCCTTATAAGCATTTTGGTTTTTATCATACCTCAGCATGAACACTTCTAAGTGTGTTTGCATTTCGTACAGAAACTAATTTGTTGAAATATCATCACACAACCAGTAATTAGGCATTAAAATTATCCCCAAATTCTGCCAGAGCACTAAGGGTCACATAGGTTTATATACACCTAGCTAATGAGTCAGGCTCATTTAAAAAATTCATTTGTCATGCTTATTAGAATGAACCTGTATTCCTTTATTACCCAGTACAAATCCTTTGCACATCAAGCCTAGAGCATAAAATTAAAATTGCATGAAACTTTGATCTCCTTCTTCATTAATCATGCTAGATAATTATACACAGGTGTCATCGTCTGTCTAATGGTAGATGCTTTCTGATCCCCAGTGCTGAATATTTGCTGTGTACACTTAAAAGGGGACTGAGATGTGTACAATACAAACCATATCCTTTTTATTATACCATGAGTTGAAAAATTCTACCTGTACTATACTTAGAGATTACTTTAATTAGGAATATCTGACAGCTAATCCAATGATAATGAATTTAGGGGCCTAAATGAACAAAAGAATAAGAAAGTATAAAAATAGGTCAGATTAATTTTTACAAAATTAAACAATGTATTCATTTAGATAATGTCAAGATCTTAATTTGAATTTCTTTGTTTAAGCATACTTAATATGTTATCTGAAATAAGTAGCCAAATAGTGGTTATTCTGTAATTGCATAAACACAGAGTATTGCATTTCGTAAAATATACAGTATACAATGACCTATTGAAAACTGTTATATGGTGACCACTAATAAAATACTGTGCAATCAACAATAGACTGATACAAGAGTAAGTCTGCAATCCATTGACATCCCTTTGGTGTAATTTAAATGTCTATTCCCATTTAACTTTCAGTCAGCTTACCCAAGGGTGTAAGATTGTAGTAAGGTATAGTGTAACATATGAGTTATGCCAATATGTGCTTCATTTACTGTTTTGTTTTTCTATGAATGCCAAAATGCAGAACCTTGTTACTGACATCAAAGATAAATCACAGCCTCCAGATACTTAGACTGATACGAGAATAGTGTTCTCAGGGGAAACAAATATCAAAATGTTAACCTAGTCAGTGAGTTTAGAATTGATCAACAAAACTTATTATCTTGATTTTAATTTGCTTGACACAAATATCCAGTGTGCTAGATATATAATATAGACATTGACATCTTTTTAGATACTATAAATTATGATTATGCATTAACTCCAGAATTGTTTGCTGAACCTTAACGATTTGTAGATTACTGTGCTAGGTCTTGAGGATGCAGAGATGAAAGAGAATTCCTGATATCAAGGTGCTGACAGACTTTTGGGGAAGAGAGCTTAACAAACCAATAATTTTAACAGTGAGGGTTGTGTGTAGTGCTATAGCTACTCAGAAAAGAGATTCCCAATCACAGATGAGGAGAAGTAAAGAAGAATTTCCTGTAAGAGTGATCCCAGAGGAAAGTCTAAAAGAGCAAGTTAGTTCAACATAAGAAGATTGGAGGGAAAAGAGTTCCAGATAGAGGGAACAGCATGCATTAAGGCAGGAAGACTTGGAATACTGCTTCATATTCTTGTCTAGTTATGACTTTGGGGTAGAGTATATGCTGAGGAATAGTAAGAGATGAGTGGGGAGAAGGCAAGATCCAAATCCCAGTCTCATGTGCCATGCTAGGGAGTTTGAATTCATTCCTGAAAGCAGTCAAGATGTTCCAAACCATTTCAGGCACTCCAGTGACATGGTATCATTTGATTTTTTGTTATCGTTAGGAACCCACTCTGATAGTAATGGGGAAGAAGGCTGGGCTCAGTGGTTTTTGTAGTATGAAACGATAGTCCTGAACTAATACAGTAGCAGTGGAATGAAGAGGAGTGAAGAGAATGGAGATGATGAGAATCAACAGAACTCAGTTATATGTACCCATATTAAGTCAGATTGGGTCAATAAGTGATATTGTTTTTTATCCCTGTATGGATTTTCCTTTCCCTTGTTTCCTGTCAAGCAGGTTTCATTGTGTCTTAGTTGCCTCAGGGAGGCAGGGGGTAAAAAGTGAGAAGAAGGAGCCAATATACTTTTTGGTCATTTTTTTTTTCAAAGGACTAAGGTTAGGAGAATTTGGGAAAGTCTGCAGAGCTGGTAAAAAGGAGTAAAATGCATGGGAAAAATGGCTGGATATTTTTAAAACATGGAGATTTTCCCCTGGATTAAAAAGAGATTCCCCTTTAACTGAAAGGAAGAGCTAAGATAGCACTTAGCTGAGTGTTCAGGCTCTAGGTCCTTCATAAAATTGTAGTCAAGGTGTCATCCAGGGCTGCAGTCATATATTAGCTTGACTGAGAAGCAGCATCCACTTTTAGGTTCTCTGTATGATCAGAGAGAGAAATGGTTACAGAAAGGCTTCTGGCAGATGGAACTAAGAGCAGTTTTGAGACAGGATGTCTATATCCAAGTATGGTCCAGAAGCAACAGAGATCTACAGGATCTGAGGAGATCACATGGACAGGAATGCAAATATTCTAGGGGAAATTCAGATAAATTGATGTCCCAATCACCAGAGAGTGTCCATCACTCCATTTTGACAATGCGTAAGACTTTGGGAACCTTGAGATGACATTGAAAGGGAAACCCTGAAAATGAATAAGGTTAAGTTGACCACTAGCTCTGTGAAAGGGGAATAGGAGATAAAAATATGAGTTGGATCACTTTATAGAAAAGGAAATATTTTATTTCCCCCCATCTATATTTGTAAACTAGGCTTTTAATTTACTATGTGTGCTTTTGAGGTTTAAAAAATTATATTCCCCATATGCTTCCTTTTGGTTTTGGGGAAAAGAGTGCAAGAAGTGTAAGAATAAATGGAGAAAAGACTAAAGCCAAAAGTTGGTAGAAATTAAGAAAAACGAGAAGAAAATAGGGACATTAGGAAGATTCTTTAGCAAAGACCAAGAGTATTACTAGAAACTTATTCTCATCTGACAAATGTTTTTATGTTTCTCTAAATTATCCACCAGACCTATGTAAAATGTTTTGTATTTTAGCCTCCTCAGAGACTTTGGAAATAATAGTATCTTTTTTTGTTTGTTTGTTTTTGTATCAGTGACTGGAACCTTTTCTTTATAAGTGAGTAATTCATGATAAAAATAATCTTTGCATTTTCTGCCCTATGTAAGATCCTGTGCTCTGCGTCTGGTGTTTTATCTAAGTCTGAAAGGGGTGGGAGGATCTAGGAAGTCTCTAAGATAAGTCAGCCATGTTGTTTTGATTTGACCAGAATAGGAAGGGGCTAGGAAATCCAGGGAAAGTAGCTTGTTGGCCCCAGGTGCACAAGGAGTGATGGCCAAGGTAGAGTGATGCTCTCTGCTCTGGCATGGTCTTGTTCCATCAGGAAGACACAGGGAGGCAGGTGGCATTTTCTCTAGTCAGCAGTGATGAGGGCTTCCTAGGATTGCTGAAGTTGTAGGGTCACGGTTATATACACCACAAGAAGGGCTTTGGAGATCCTATTACACGTTCTTTAGTGTCATCATTGCCCTCTCATAGTGTGACTTTGCTGTAAATGATAATACCAATTTTGCACAAACTCTTCAAAATATGGGGGTAAATTCTCTTGTTTTGCTTCTGTCATCTCTTTTTCCCTAGTTTTCCTTCAAATGTAAGTTCTTTATCAACAAAATAATTTCTGAAAGCTTTATTTTGTCTGTGATATTCCTAAAGACTCCGATGAAGGCATCTTCCTACTTCCACAATGTCTATAAGCTTGTGGCTTTGGTGGAACTCATTATAGGGGAGGCCTAGAAGACAGCCAGGTTGATTGGCTCCCACAGGTATTGAGCATCTTATCTGAAAGGACTGGAAGCATGTGGGCTGCTTCTTCAACCAACAGCAGGAAAGTTTGCATGCCAAAGTGCAGTTCTACTGTCTATTCCTGTCATGTGACCCTGGTTTCTCATTGGATTCTTGATTACCTTTGTGGAAAACCCTCCTTATACCCATAAATGAGCATATGATAAACAACAATAAAACATTTTTGAATTAGTTTTAAGTGTAAATTTACTATTGATTTGTGTCTTATAGCTGATGGAATACTCTTAACATTTTTACAGACTTTTAAAAAATTTAATTTATAGCCTATTAGTGTCTTCAGCTCAGTCGGTGGTTTTCTATTTATTTTATTTTTGTAGAGATAAGGTCTCGCTATGTTGCGCAGGTTGGTCTCAAACTCCTGACCTCAAGTGATCCTCCCACTTCGGCCTCCTAAAGTACTGGGATTATAGGTGTGAGCCTCTGCATCCGGCTAGTTAAAAAAATTTCTCTGCAGAATTCTGGAGTTTCATCTGAAGGCCTTGTTCACCCAGCTCAAGGAGAAGGTGATCATTGATTGATTAGTTCATTCATTGAAAAATAGTTATTGAGCACCTCCTATATCCGGGTGCTTTTGTAGGAACCTAGGATACAGTGCTGAGTGAGGTAGGCTAAGTCTTTTTCCTCGTGGAACTTACACTACCATGTGAAAGATAGACAATATACAATGGGATTAAGCAATATGCCTGTAAAGGGCTTACCACAGGGCCTAGCACATAAGTGCTCAATAAACATTATTATTCTTATTTATCTTGGATGCTTTTGTCATCAGATGGGTGCATTAGCCTGTCCCTTTGGACATTCGCTATGTTGCCTTGGGATCTGGGCTTTCTGTAATTGTATTTTTGATCAGGTCATTACGTTTGTCAACTTCAGAAGTTGTCTGGGTGTCTGGCAACAGGTGAACCTGTTTTGGAAAAGTCCTGTCCTGCTTGTGTGCCCTCAATCTGAAGTAAAGGAGGCATTGCCAATAATCACTTCCCAATGCCCTGCAGCCATATTGTCATCTTCTAGAACGAATGCATCATTAAAACTTTTTCTTCACTCTTTCTCTCCATCATTAGTGTGATATGTCAACACAGGATGCAGCGTATCAATCATCGCTTGAAGGATTTCAGTAGCAGTTTTTGTGGGTAATGAAAGTGATTACCAGGTTGGTAGTGAATTTACTATTGACAATCTGATATGACAGTTCTCTCACACACAATAGCAAGTGTTAAATGAACCTAAAGGAAAAACTGAGATGCCAGAATAAGTAGCAATGAAGGGCTAGAGCTTACTCATGAATCTGGATGCCTGATAAAACATTTTCACACTAGGAAGTACCTAAGGAACGAGATGGGAAAATGTCAACCCACACTTTCTGGAATAGACTGGAAACCAGAGTCTTATCTCTTAGTCATGAATGTTAATTTTAAAGAAAAGAGACCCTGTAGGGTTTACTTGATTTCTCAACTTTTATGTCAGTTTTACTTTAATTGTATTAATATATTTGTTTATTCAATGAGTAAGACATATGTATGACCTTTATTATGTTCCATAATTAACCACTGTTTCTGGAGTTTAGATTTCACAGAACTATAAGTTAGAAAAAGTATGGGAATCATTGTAGGATTATCATTTCTTATATAGCCAAGAAAGGAGAATTAAAAAGTGTTTTTATCTAGTAGTAGTATTATTATTTAATAGAAGAAAGGGCATGTTAAATACCAAAGGGTAGAAAGGCCATCATCTCAGAATAAAGGACAGTTCTACAAATAAAGTTAATTTTAGACAAAACTTTCTATTCATTTTTCTCATTTTTTCTAGGCACCCTGCGGCAAGCTGTCACAGGTTGGTACTAATCAGCTGTTATTCTTTAACTAAAGATGAATATATTTAGTTATTTCATGATGAACAATATTTCATGATGAACATATTGTACCTTTCGAGCACGCTCTGTGAGGGCTTTTACCATAGCAAATCCTTCTCAATCTCCCTGGTAGTCCCCACCTGCACTGAACTCAGAGGACAGGCTGGATCAGTTCTTTTTACCACTAGGATAAAATTGTAGAGGCATTCAGCAAACCATGGACACTGGAGTTAGAAGAATCGTCTGGTTCCCTATTTCCAAACTTCATTCATTCTACAGCAGTTTTGGTCGTATCTGCATACAATCTGTACTGACTTATTTAGTATTTTCTCAAAATTTGCTCTAATTTTTTAATTTAAAAATTATGTTAAAAGGAAAACTTACTAAGATTGTAGTAGGTTATAGTTCACTCTAAGAATATTCTATTAATGTTAAGTGTGTCAAATTGGTGAGGATTGTGTGTCTATCATTAAGTTGCATGTCACTAGAGTTCTTCAAGCAGAGGCTGAGTGACTTGTTAGGGAGGTTTGTAAAGGGCATTTTCATAGCAGCATGGGGCTGCTATGAAATTTTCCAATTTATATTTCCATCAACAGTGTAAAAGGATTCACTTTTTTCCACATCCTTGCCAATTATTATTGTCTTTTATCTTTTTTCTGATAGCAATTCTAACAAGTGTAAGGTAATTTTGATTTGCATTTTCCTGGTGGTTAGTGATGTTGAACTCCTTTTCATATACCTGCTGGCCATTTTTGGTCAGCGTGTATAGTTTCCAGAGAATTTTTCTAGAGAATAGTCCCCAAGGCAAGGGTTAATGCATTAATGCTTTTTGTACGAGATGCCAAACCTAGGGCAGAAAGAGTGAGGAAATAGACAAGTGAAGCAAGGAAGGCTGTGAGGCAATGATAAACGATGTAATACTTCATAACAGACCACAAAAAGACACAGTAGGGCATTTAGCACATGAGTTCTTTTTGCATAAGAAACTTTTCAGAATGGGCTGTAAGAAGAAACTATGCCAGGATTAGTTTGTGGGAGCAAAAAGTAGAGAAATTATGTATCAGCTTTTGCCCTGTGGATTGTTCACTTCCTGCAATTCTGAGTTTTATCATCTAGCATCTTCAAAGGCTGCCTTATGTAAGATCCTGTGCTCTGCGTCTGGTGTTTTATCTAAGTCTGAAAGTGGTGGGAAGATCTAGGAAGTCTCTAAGATAAGTCAGCCATGTTGTTTTGATTTGGCCAGAATAGGAAGGAGCTAGGAAATCCAGGGAAAGTAGCTTGTTGGCCCCAGGTGCACAAGGAGTGATGGCCAAGGTAGACAGAGCAGCTGAGGGCCTAGGGACAGGTGGTTCCAAGGGAATCCAGGGGTGCAAATAAAATTTGTGTTGAAATAATATTCATTTGTAGAGAGTTTAACCAGACCAATGTTTTCCAAAGTCTATTACAAGTACCACTTGTGGTATACAAGATAATTTTAGGTGACTATGAATGAATACTATTTAAATGTTTGGTGTTTGTTTTAATGTATCTTAGGACAAAATAACTACTATATAACAATGTTATATGCTATCTTCAACACAATGTAAGTTTTCTATTGGATGTAATTTTTAAAATAAGAAAATAGAGTCAATATAAAGAAAATGTGAAATAAATCAGAGTACAGATTGCATGCAGCTATGATAAAAATTACTGTGGGATGATTTAAGTTTACAAATAGGGAACAAGATGATTCTTCTAACTCCAGTGGCCATGATTTGCCAAATGCCTCTACAACTTTATCCTAGTGGTGAAAAGAGCTACAAAGATGTAGTAACACAGGACCCCTGTTCGCTAGTGGGTGAATTTCTTTGTCTCGGATTTGATTTTAGAACCCTATACTTTTTCTCAATAAAGCTCTGCTAGCCTCCCAGTTTGATTTTACAGTGCCCCATTTTTTCTTTCATTAAATATTTATTTTCTCCAGTCCCTTAAAGCGAGAAAAAAAGAGGAAAACCTAACAGTCATTTGTAGGGGTACTTATTCTCTCTCTCCATCCTGAAGCATTTCCACTAACCAAGACGATTCATCTTCATCGTTCATTAGAGTGTGTTATTCACTGAAGTGGTTTATGGCCAAATAGAGCTGCTGGCTTTGCAGATTCTGTTTGGGGGAGTACTGAATCAAATGTGTTCTTCATGTCTAGATAAACCATTCCTTAGATTTTCTTGGTTGAATCTGTGTTAATTTTCAAAACTAACTGTCAAAGAGATGACAACCTTACTAGCAAAGCCTGTTAGAGTGTGGCCACTTTAATTCAGATGGCTCTATTAAATACACTGTACCTTGCACACATATATTAAATTAAGAATTAAAATATTTTATTCTTTTTGACAAAGCTAAAAACCAAAATATATAAAAAGATGAAGGCACGGTTTTGATAACAGTACTTTACAAATTCTTTACAGGCAAATAAGATGATACAGAATAATACTACCAGGATGGGCAGTTAAAGAATCCACAAGAATTGGATCTGGGATATTTTTGCCAAGCTGTATCCGTCCAAACAGACTATAGGAGGTGCTTCTTTCTTTTTCCAGCTTTTTTGAGAAAGAATTGACAAATACAATTTATATAGATTTAAGGTATACAGCATGATGTTTTGGTGTGCATATACATGTGAAATAATCAACACAATCAAGTTAAGATTATATTCATCACCTCACATAGCTACTGTACCCTCCTTCCCTTTTTGGTGATGAGAACACTTAAGATCTACTCTCTTAGCAGGTTTTGAGTACATTGATATGCTATATAACAAGGTTTTTGTCAATGGCAGACTGTGTACACAATGATAGTCCCATAATACTGTATTTTTATTGTGTCTTTTCTGTGTTTAGATATGCAAATACCATTGTGCTGCAGTTGCCTACAGTATTCAGTACAGTAGCATGGTGTATAGATTTGTAGCCTATGAGAGGTAGGATATATGTATATAGCCTAGGTGTGTGTATATTATGCCATCTAGGTTTATGTAAGTATACAATGTTTGCATAATGATGAAATTGTCTAATGATGCATTTCTCAGAGCATATTTCCATCATTAAGAGATGCATGACTGTATACATTATTAACTGTAGTCACCATGTTGTAGATTAGATATCTAGAACTTATCCAACATAACTGAAACATTGTACCCTGTCTTAGTGCATGGGGTGCTATGAAATTCTCCCATTTATATTTCCATCAACAGTGTAAAGGGATTCACTTTTTTCCACATCCTTGCCAACTCTTGTTATCTTTTATCTTTTTTATGATAGCAGTTCTAACAGGTGTGAGGTAATACCTGATTGTGATTTTGATTTGCATTTTCCTGGCGGTTAGTGATGTTGAACTCCTTTTCATATACCTGCTGGCCATTTTTGATCAGCCTGTATATAAACTGTAGTCATTTTCAAATGTTTTCTTTGAAAAAATGTCTATTTGGGTTCTTCACATGTTTTAAACTAGGTTATTTTAAAATTTCTTTCTTTCTTTTTTTTAAGAGACAAGATCTTGCTCTGTCACATTGGGCTGGAGTGCAGTGGTGTGATCCTAGCTCACTGCAGCCTTGAAATTCTGGACTCAAACCTGAAAATTCCCACCTCAGTCTCTTAAGTAGTTAGGACTACAGGCATGTGCCACCATACCTGGATAATTTTTTTTTTTTTTTTTTTGGTAGAGATGGGGTCTAGTTATGTTGCCTAGGTGGGTCTTGAACTCCTGGCCTCAAGTAATCCTCTTGCCTTGATCTCCCAAAGTGCTGGGATTACAGGTGTGAACCACCATGCCTAGCCTTATTTTTAAATTTCTGTCTTTTTTTTTTTTTTTTTGCTATTGCATAGTTTGTGTTTCTTATATATTTTGGATAACAATTACTTCTTAGATAGTTTGCAAATATTTTATTCAATTCTTAGGGTGTCTCTGCACTCTGTTGATTGTTTCCCTTGCTGGGCAGAAGCTTTTAAGTTTTGAAAGTATTTGCCTTGCGTCCTCACAGCTTAGCTCCCACATATCAGTGAGAACATACGACATTTGGTTTTCCATTCCTGAGTTATTTCACTTAGAATAATAGTCTCCAATCTCATGCAGGTCACTGCAAATGCTGGTAATTCATTCCTTTTTATGGCTGAGTAGCATTCCATCTCATATATATATATATATATATATATATATATATATGACAGTTTCTTTGTCCACTCATCAATTGATGGGCATTTGGATTAGTTCCATGATTTTGCAATTGTGAATTTTGCTGCTGTATACATGCATGTGCAAGTATCTTTTTGTATAATGACTTTCTTCCTCTGGGTAGATATCCAGTAGTGGGATTGCTGGATCAAATGGTAGTTCTACTTTCAGTTCTTTAAGGAATCTTCACACTGTTTTCCACAGTGGCTGTACTAGTTTACATTCCCACCAGCAGTGTAGAAGTGTTCCCTGATCACCACATCCATGCCAACATCTACTGTTTTTTGAGCTTTGATTATGGCCATTCTTGCAGGAGTAAAGTGGTATCACATTGTGCTTTGATTTGCATTTCTCTGACCATTAGTGATGTTGAGCATTTTTTCATATGTTTGTTGGCCATTTGGATATCCTTTTTTGAGAATTGTCTATTCATGTCTTTAGCCCACTTTTTGATGGGATTGTTTGTATTTTTCTTACTGATTTGTTTGAGTGCGTTGCAGATTCTGGATATGAGTCCTTTGCCAGATGTATAGATTGTGAAGATTTTCTCCCATTCTTTGTGTTGTCTGTTTACTCTGCTGACTGTTCCTTTTGCTGTGTGAAAGCTCTTTAGTTTAATAAAGTTTCTACTATTTATATTTGTTTTCATTGCAAGTGCTTTTGTGTTCTTGGTCATGAAATCCTTGCCTAAGCTAATGTCTAGAAGGGTTTTTCCAATGTTATCTTCTGGAACTTTTATAGTTTCAGGCCTTAGATTTAAGTCCTTAATCCATCTTGAGTTGATTTTTGTATAAGGTGAGAGATCAGGATCCAGTTTCATTCTTCTACATGTGGCTAACCAATTATCTCAGCACCATTTGTGGAAAATGGTGTCCTTTCCCCAGTTTATATTTTTGTTTGCTTTGTTGAAGATCAGTTGGCTTTAAGTATTTGGGTTTATTTCTGAGTTCTCTATTCTGTTCCATTGGTCCATGTGCCTACTTTTATGCCACTACCATGCTGTGTTTGTGACAATGGCCTTATAGTATAGCTTGAAATCAGGTCGTATGATGCCTCCAGATTTGTTCTTTTTTTTAGTCTTGCTTTAGCTATGTGGGCTCTTTTTTGGTTCTGTGTGAATTTTAGAATTGTTTTTTCTAATGCTGTGAAGAATGGTTGTGATATTTTGATGGGAATTGCATTGAATTTGTAGATTACTTTTGGTAGTATGGTCAGTTTTGCAATATTGATTCTTCCCATCTATGAACATGGGACATGTTTCCATACGTTTGTGTTGTCTGCGATTTCTTCCAGCAGTGTTTTGTAGTTTCCCTTGTAGAGGTCTTTTGACTCCTTGATTCGGTATATTCCTAAGTATTTTATTTTATTTTATTTTTTCAGCTATTGTAAAAGAGGTTGAATTCTTGATTTGATTCTCTGTTTGGTTGCAGTTGATATATAGAAGAGCAACTGATTTGTGTACATTAATTTTGTATCCAGAAACTTTGCTGAATTCTTTTATCAGTTCTAGGAGATTTTTGGAGGAGTCTTTAGGATTTTCTAGGTATACAATCATATAATCAGTAAACAGTGACAGTTTGACTTCCTCTGTACTGATTTGGATGCCCTTTATTTCTTTCTCTTGTCTGATTGCTCTGGCTAGGACTTCCAGTACTATGTGGAAGTGGAGCGCTGAGAGTAGGCATCTTTGTCTTATTCCAGTTCTCACAAGGAATGCATTCACGTTTTCCACATTCAGTATTATGTTGGTTGCTGGTTTTTCATAGATGGCTTTTATTACATTGAGATATGTCCCTTGTATGCTAATTTTGCTGAGAGTTTCAATCATAAAGTAATGCTGGATTTTGTCGAATGCTTTTTCTGAATCTATTGGATAATCATGTGATTTTTGTTTTTAATTCTGTTTATGTGGTGTATCACATTTATTGACTTGCATAAGTTAAACCATCCCTGCATGCTTGGCATGAAACCCACTTGATTGTATAATGTCCCTCTTTGTCTTTTAACTGCTGTTGCCTTAATGTTTGTTTTGTCTGATGTAAGAATAGCTACCCTTGCTATTTTTGGTTTCCATTTACATGAAATGACCTTTTCACCTGTTTACTTTATGTGAGTCTTTATGTGTTAGGTGAATCTCCTGAAGGCAGCAGATTGTTGGTTGTTGAGTTGTTATCCATTCAGCAGTTCTGTATCTTTTAAGTGGAGCATTTGGGCCATTTACATTCGATGTTAGTATTGAGATGTGAGGTACCTTTGTGTTCATCATGACAGTTTTTGTTGTTGCCTGTGTACTTTTGTTTATTTTGTTTTTTTCTTTGTTTTTGCTTTTTAACTTGTATTTTTGTTCTATAAGTCTTATGTGATTTAAGCCTTAAAGAGGTTCTGTTTTGATGTGTTTCCAGGGTTTGTTTCAAGATTTAGAGCTCCTTTTAGCAGTTCTTGTAGTAGTGGCTTGGTAGTAGTGAATTCTCTCAGCATTTGTTTGTCTGAAAAAGACTGTATCTTTCCTTTATATATGATACATAGTTTCGCTGGATACAAAATTCTTGGCTGATAATTGTTTTGTTTGAGGAGGCTGAAGATAGGGCCCCAAACTCTTCTAGCTTGTAGAGTTTCTGCTGAGAAATCTGCTGTTAATCTGCTAGGTTTTCCTCTATAGGTTACATGATGCTTCTGTCTCACAGCTCTTAAGATTCTTTCCTTCATCTTAATTTTGGATAACCTGATGCCAATGTGTCTAGGTGATGGTCTTTTTGCGATGAATTTCCCAGGTATTTTTTGTGTCTTGTATTTGGGTGTCTAGGTCTCTAGCAAGGCTGGGGAAGTTTCCTTGATTATTCCCCCAAATATGTTCTCCAAGCTTCAGAATTCTCTTCTTCCTCAGGAACACTGAATATTCTTAGGTTTGGTTGTTTAACATAATCACAGGCTTCTTTGAGGCTTTGTTCATATTTTCTTTTTCTTCTTTGTCTTTGCTGGATTGGGCTAATTTGAAGACCTGGTGCTCGAACTCTGAATTTCTTTCTTCTACTTGTTCAATTCCATTGCTGAGACTTTCCAGAGCATTTTGTACTTCTGTAAGTGTGTCCAATGTTTCCTGAATTTTTGATTTTTTTTTTCTTTAAGCTATCTATTTCCTTGAATATTTTTCCATTCACTTCTTGTATTGTTTTTTTGGATTTCCTTGTACTGGGCTTTGCCTTTCTCTTGTGCCTCCTTGATTAGCTTAATAACTAACCACCTGAATTATTTTTCAGGGATTTCTTCTTGATTTGGATCCATTGCTGGTGAAGTAGTGTGATTTTTTTGTGGATGTTAAAGAGCTTTATTTTGTCATATTACCAGAGTTGGTTTTCTGGTTCCTTCTCATTTGGACAGGCTCTGTCAAAGGAAGGCTCCAGGGTTGAGGGCTGTTGTTCAGATTGTTTTGTCCCATGGGGTGTTCCTTTGATGTATTATTCTCCCTATTTTCCTATGGATATGGCTTCCTGCACAAGCTGCACTGCACAAGTTGCAGTGATTGTTGTCTCTCTTCTGGGTCTAGCCACCCAGCAAGTCTACCTGACTCTGGGCTGAGTCTGGGATTTGTCTCCATAGAGTCTTGTGATGTGAACTGTCTATGGGTCTCTCAGCCATGGATACCAGCACCTGTTTTGGGGGAGGTAGTAGGAGGGTACAATGGACTCTGTGAAGGTTCATAGCTTTTGTGATTTAATGTTCTATTTTTGTGCTGGTTGGCCTCCTACCAGGACGTGGCGCTTTCCAGGGAGCGTCAACTCTGGTAGTACGGAGAGGAAACTGTGGTGGGCGGGGTCTTAGAACTCCCAAGATTATATGCCCTTTGTCTTCAGCTACCAGGGGGATAGGGAAGGACCACCAGGTGGGAGCAGTGCTAGGAGTGTCTGAGCTCTGATTTTCCTTGGGCAGATCTTGGTACAGCTGCTGTAGGGGGTGGAGATGTGGTTTCCAGTTCAATGGAGTTGTGTACCTAGGAGGATTATTGCTGCCTTTTCGGAGTCATGCAGGTTGTCAGGGAAGTGGGGGAACACTGGCAGTCGTAGGCCTCACCCAGTTCCCACAGAAACCGAAGGGCTGGTCCCATTCCCACCGTGCCCCACTATCAGCCCCGAGTCTGTTTCCCGGTAGTGTGCAAGCCGGGCTTGAGAACTTGCCCCAGGCTACCTGCCTCCCAGCTGTGAAAGAAAAGGGCTTGTTTCCTCCCCTGCCTGTGGAGTCTGCACACTGGATTAGCGCCCTCCTCTGAGTTCTGGCCAGGAAGCTTCTTGCCCCACTGAAATTGCTACAAAGTTCAGCTGGAAATTACCTTCTCCCTGTGGTGTTTTCCCCCATTCCTCTGGCTTCCCTCCTGATGGATCCTTGTGGTGCCAGGCAGGAATGGCCTGCTTGGGGACCCACTGAGCTCCCAGGGCCTTTCTGATGCTTCCTCTACCCCTGTATTGCTCTCGGCTCTCTAAATTGACTCAGCTCCAGGTAAGGTTGGAAATTTCTCCCACAAACAGGCCTTCAGTTTCCCCAGGGGGAGTGTGTGTTCAGGAGGGGAGGCTCTCCCTTTCCCACTTCTGCAGTTGGGGCACTTAACAGTATTTGGAGTGTCCCCCAGGTCCTGGAGGAGCAGTCAGCTTCCTTCAGAGGGTCTGTGGGTCCTCTCGGGATTGCCGGTTTGTTCTTGCAGTTGATTTGGAGCTACAATTCACAATGTGAGCTTCCACATGCTGCTCTGTTCATCTGAGTTGAAGCTGCAATCCAGTCCTGCGTCCTGTCAGCCATGATGATTCTTTCTTTTTAATTGAATGCCTTTTATTTGTTTTTTCTTGTCCCCATATTTTGTTATTGATTTCCAATTTGCGTGTTTTTATATTGTGTATCCACTAATATATGATTGTAGCTATGATTATTTTAATACTTTTATCTTTGAACTTTTCTACTAGAGGTGAAAGTGCATCACCATAGAGTACTCTGAATTTGACTATAGGCTTTTATCAGCAAGTGTTAATCAGCATCCTTTCATTTCAACTTGAACAATGTCCTTTAGCATGTCTTGTAATGCAGGTCTAGTGACGATAAACTTCCTTAACTATAGTTTGCCTGAGAAAATTTTTATTTCTTCTTCTTTTTTGAGGTATAGCTTTGCCAGATATAGTATTCTTGGTTAGCAGGTTTTTCAGTTTTTCTTTTGTCAGTTTAAATATATCATCCCTCTCCTGGCCAGTAAAGTTTCTTCTGAGAAATCAGCTGACACTTTCATAGAAACTAACTTGTATGTGATAAGTCAATTTTCTCTTGCTAATTTCAAAATTCTCTTATTTTCTTTGACTTTTGATAATTTGATTATAGTATTTCTCAATGTAATCTTCTTTGGATTAATCCATTTGAGGACTTTTGAACTTCATGAATTTGGATGTTCATGTCCTTCCCAAGATTTGGGATGTTTTCTGCCATTATTTCTTTTAATAATCATCTTGAGCCATTGTCTTTCTCTTCTCCTTCTGGACTTCTGTAACACATAATTTGTGTATTTTATTTTTTATTTTTTTAAAATTATTATTATACTTTAAGTTGTAGGGTACATGTGCATAACGTGCAGGTTTGTTACATATGTATACTTGTGCCATGTTGCTGTGCTGCACCCATCAACTTGTCAGCACCCATCAACTTGTCATTTACATCAGGTATAACTCCCAATGCAATCCCTCCCCCCTCCCCCCTCCCCATGATAGGCCCCAGTGTGTGATGTTCCCCTTCCAGAGTCCAAGTGATCTCATTGTTCAGTTCCCACCTATGAGTGAGAACATGCGGTGTAACACATAATTTGATTCACTTTATGATGTTTCATAATTCCTGTAGGCTTTCTTTATTCTTTATCGTTCCTTTTTTTCTCATCTGACTGGCTAATTTCAAATGATCTCTCTCAAATTCACAGTTTTAATTTTAAAATTTCATTCATTGTATATTTCAGCTCCAGAATTTCTGTGTTTTATAATTTCTGTTTCTCTGTTGAACTTCTCATTTTGTTCATTTCTGATTTTTTGGATTTTGTTTTATTGTCTATCTGTGTTCTCTTGCATCTCACTGAATTTACTTCCTTAGAATGATTATTTGGAATGCTTTGCAAGGCAATTCATAGATTTTTATTCATTTGAGCCCAGTTACTGGAAAATTATTTTGTTCTTCTAGTGGTGTAATGTTTTCCTGATTTTTCATGTTTCTTGAGGTTTTTGATTACTGCTTTGCTTTTAAAAAAGATCACCTCCTCCAGTCTGTACTGCATGGCTGAAGGAGAAAAATACATTCCTCGTTCAACCTGGCTAGTTACCCTGGGTATTCCATAGACCTTTTTATGTATGTTCCTATTCCATTCCCTTTGTTCCCTCTTGGGAGAGAAAAGCTAAGGATTGTATTACTTCTCTCAATCCTGTACAGTCAGCTGAATGTTGAGAGTCTCCCATTTATTTGTCAAAGGGTACCCTAAAATGTTAAAAGTTAAGAACCTTTTTTCAATCTAAAAAAGTTGAACCAGCTTTCTGAGATGTACTGCCTTGGGGGTAGGGTAGGAGTGATGCGGGTAAAGTGAAACTGTTTTTCTTACTCTCTTAAATTCATTGATTCTCAGTTTTTCTTTATTCTCCAAGGGGGGTCTGGTACCTGACTGCTGGACTCCTGGGTTCCCACAAAGGTACTTGTGTTCATGGATGTTTTTGGGTAGGGTTGGTATGAGGGCTAAAATATCTCTGTACCATCTTTCTGACATCACTCCAGCCAGAACTTCTTGATATGATCTTTAAAATGGTTTCAGAGCTCTCATCCAGTTACTTTAAAAGTGATTATTATTTATTCCCTAAAGCAGTTTTGACAGAAAGTTCTCCTAATAACAATATTGTCAGGGTAATAATAATGGCAGGAAAAAGTACTTAAGGAAAAATTAATGAATTATTTCTTAAATACTTACTCACTTTCTGTTTTAAATAGTCACGTGTGTCATGATGGAGAAGGAAGATATGTCCTTGAAGAAGCCCTGTGCTGTGATTTGAATGCCTGACTCTCCTCCAAAATTTACATTGGAACTTAATCCCCAATGTGATAGTATAAAGAGGTCGGGCCTTTATGAAGGAACTAAATTATGAGGGCAGAGCCCTCATGAGTAAGAGTAGCAACTGATATGGTTTGGCTGTGTCCCCATCCAAATCTCATCTTGAATTGAAGCTCCCATAATCTCTATATGTTGTGGGGGGGACCCAATGGAGGTAATTGAATCATGGGGGTGGGTTTCTCCCATGCAATTCTCATGATGGTTTTATAAATGGCAGTTCCCCTGAACATACTCTCTTGCCTGCCATCATGTAAGACATGCCTTTGCTCCTCCTTCGCCTTCTGCCATGGTTGTGAGGCCTCTCTAGCCATGTGAAACTGTAAGTTCATTAAACTTCTTTTCTTTAAAATTACCCATTCTCAGGTATTTCTTCATAGCAGTATGAGAACAGATCTACAGCAACCTTATGTTTTTATCTTTTTATGTCCTTCTGCCTTTTGCCACATGAGGATATGACCTAGATTCCCCCTTTCTGCCATGTGTGGATAGAGTAAGAAAGTCTTCATCAGCTACTCAATGTCATCATCTTGATCTTGAACTTTCTAGCCTCCAAAATCTGTGAGAAAAAAATTTTTTAATACCCTGACTTGAAACTCCTGTGAAAAATAAATTACCCAGTCTCAAGTATTTTGTTATAGCAGCACTAACAGATTAAGACATTTTGGATCCAGAAATTAAAGATGGACCCAATTTTTCTTCACTGCTTTTCTTATGGCTTTATAAAAAACTTGATCTACTAAGCTTTTATGAGAAGTAGAGATCATATCAATATTGAGAAAAAAGGTAGAATCAGAAGAGTCCTAGGAAGGATGGGTGGGAAGAATAGATTTTGCTGGCAACAAATCCTAAGTAAAGATACTAATATTAACAGGTCCAAATTCAGATTAGTAGACCCAGATATTTAAATACCTTTGTTGTAATAGTGGGAAAGGTAAATGGCGGTAATTACTGTGGTAATTCCTGCTCAGGCAGGAGTTGGAGAAACTGTTTTTGGAAAAGTGAATTGGAAAGATAAAAGGTTAAAATGTATAATCATCATTCTGTTTATATGCCTTGGGCTTAGTTGATTTACCTGATGCTCTAATCACACTCACTTTAGTCTAAATATAGGGAATATCAATAAGAAATAATGTGATAACTTTCATACTATTGGAATTCCTTCCTTTAAGAAGGTGGCTCTGTTACTGGGGCAGCAGAAATAGGGTAACAGAAAGCATAGAGGTTATGAGATTAGTTTGATTCCCAGGTAGGCCAGGATCTTTTCAGGGAAGTGATGGGCTTATTTTCAGCACCATAGTTAGGACTTCTTTTTTGTTGTTGTTGTTGTTGTTGAGATGGAGTCTCACTCTGTTATGCAGGCTGGGTGAAATGACATGATCTCAGTTCACTGCAACCTCTGCCTCCTGGGTTCAAGTGATTCTCCTGCCTCAGCCTCTTGAGTAGCTGGGATTGCTGGTGCCCACCACCATGCCCAGCTGATTTTTGTATTTTTAGTAAAGATGGAGTTTTACCATGTTGGCCAGGCTGGTCTTGAACTCCTACCTCAGGTGATCCACCCTCCTTGGTCTCCCAAAGTTCTGGGATTACAGGCTTGAGCCATTGCGCCTGGACATAGTTAGGACTTCTAATTGACACTGAAATTTTATCCTGGAAGTTGAGCGTAAGGGTATGGAGGAAGCCCTATGGATTGTGGCAACAGGATGCCAGATCCTTTTTTTTCATGATACCAAGTTATAGGTCATCCATAGATTCAGGCTTATTGAATGCACTGTTTCTCAAAGTATGGTCCTTGGTCCAACTGCACCAGAATCTCCTAAGGGTATTCATTACAATTACAGATTTTTTGATCTCACCTCTTGAGGCCCTTTAGAGTTTCTTGAACTGAGACGAAAGGAACAGGTCTTTGTATTCTTGTATTGAGAACTTTTTGAATATGATTGAGGTGGGAGTGTGACCTTGGATTAGGCAGTTTCCTTTAGCTAAAGAAAATTATAATCATCCACATCAGTAGTTAACATACCCCATGGCTGGAGGAATGAGTGCCTCTGTCCGAAGCAATGACTATAGTCCAACCCTTGCACTAGTTGGGTATACTTGTTTTAACCGGCAAGTTCATCTCATTGGTAAAATCTGCCCAGGATTCTGAGTGGTCTGTGTTCTGGAGAAACTTTTGAGAGGAAGGTAGTAACATAAATTATAGTCCCAGTTACTGAAACTACTCTTGAGAATGCAATGAGTACTCAGTTTCTCCCTCCTCTATCATCTGCTCTAGATTCCTCTTATTTTGGCTAGTATCTTTGCTGGTCTAAGAGGATTACTTGTTTGAGTAAACCAAACCCTCATTCCAAAAGGGTGCGAGTCTCTGGTAAGTATGTTTTTCTTAGACTGTGGTTGTTGCACTTATTCGTTTACCAGCAAAATTGGGAAGGGAAATACCAACAGAGACCCTGATAGACCACCTGGGTGCCAGATGTATTCTTTCCTGTGGCCATTGTATAATAGCATCCTTGCCTCTTCCTGAGGATCAGGGTTGATTGCACCTGCAGATATGATCATTCTTTTCCTTGCAACCTGTTATCTGTGGTGAAGAAACTTAAATAACGGCAGGGCATCAGCCATTCCTTAAAGTTCAATAGGACTTTTACTGTATCCTCTGTTGGAAGATTTTCTATTCTGGGAAACCATGTCCTCTAGAATTACAGACCTTAAAGTTGTAGGTCAAGAAGTGATGCTACTTTGACTTCTATCCTTTAGTTCCTAGATCTATGTATTCTACTTAGTGAAGATGCAGTACCATACAATAGGGATTAATTTAGGATGTATTTTGCCCTATAAAGAATAGTGCCTCTCAGGGTAGCATCTTCTAGCTGATATCTCAGTTTCACCTTAAAAAAGCTCCTTTACCACTCTCTCAGGCTGATAGCCATTGAGTAACATGGACAGCAAGTGCCGGTAGATCTCATCATTATGTGCTCACTGCTCTATCTCCTCTGCTTCAAAGTGAGTTCATTAGTCTGAGGCTATATTTTGCAGAAAACTGTGTTGCTGGTTCTTAAACTCTATAAGCCAACATATAGTGGGGTCGACTGAGGTTTTGCTGGTATGATAGGCAAATTCATACCTACAGTATGGTCATTTCCATTTAAGATTGCTGTAGTTTGTTTATTTCCCCAAAAATCTCATGTTGAAATTTGGTCTCCAATGTTGGAAGTGGTGCCCGGTGGGAGGTGTTTTGGTTATAGGAGTGCACCCTTCCTGAATAGACTAAATGCCCTCTATGTAAAGGGTGAGTTTCTACTCTGTTAGTTCCCACAAGAGCTGGTTGTTAAAAAGAACCTGGCATTTCCCCTTTCAGTCTCTCTTACTTTCTTTTTGCCATGTGATCTCTGTATACTTTGGGTCCCCTCACCTTCTGCCATGACAGGAGGCAGCCTGGTGCTGGCATTATGCTTCTGGCATTATGCTTCTTGTACAGTCTAAATAGCCATTAACAAAAATCCCCCACCACTTTAAGCAAAAAATAAATTACCCTGCCTCAGGTATTCCTTTGTAGCAATACTGAATGGACTAAGAGAAAATTGGCACCGAGGAGTGTGGTGTTGCTATAAAGATACCTGAAAATATGAAAGATACGTTGGAACTGGGTAATGGGCAGATGTTTGAAGAGTCTAGAGGACTCAGAAGAAGATGGGAATATGAAGGAAAGTTTGGAACTTCTTAGAAACTGGTTATGATCAGTCTCGTCACTGGTTATAATAAAAATGTTGATAGAATATAGGCAGTAAACTCCATGTCGAGGAAGTCTCAGATGAAAATGAGAAAACGATTGAGAACTACAACAAAGGTCATTCATGTTACACCTTAATAAAGACCATGATTGCCTTGTGTCTGTGACCTAGGGCTTTGTGGAAAGATGCAATTAAGACTGA
This sequence comes from Theropithecus gelada, assembly GCF_003255815.1. Classification (NCBI taxonomy): domain Eukaryota; kingdom Metazoa; phylum Chordata; class Mammalia; order Primates; family Cercopithecidae; genus Theropithecus; species Theropithecus gelada. The sequence goes on along the minus strand of NC_037682.1, from coordinate 92,489,457 downwards.
TGACCAAGATTATCTGGTGGAAGAAGTTTTTAAGCAGTAAAGCATTCAAAAGATGGCGTGGCTGCTTTTAAGAGCTTAGAATCAGACACAGATGCTGCAGCAGAGGAATAATCTAAAGGTGGAATTTATAATTTAAAAGGAAACAGAGTGTAAGTATTTGGAAAATTCACAACCTGGATGTATTAGAAAAGGAAACAGCATTTTCAGGAGAGATCAATCTAAGAGTGTTATGGAGCAACCACTTGTGGAAGAGATTAACATGACTAAAGGGAGCAAGGTGCAAATAGAATAATGAGAAAATGGCCGTGAACACATTTCAGAGATCTCTGAGGCAGCACCTCTTATCATAGGCCCAGAGGCACAGGAGAACAGAATGGTTTCAGGGGAACAGCCCACAGTACCACTGCCCTGAGCCACCTTGGGATACTGCTTCCTGCATCCCAGCTGCTCCACCACCAGCCAAGGCTCAATTGGCCAAAAGTACTGCTCAGGTCACTGCTCTGAAGGGCCTATGCCATAAGCCTTTGCAACATTTGCATGATATTAAGACTGCAGGGGCCAAGGACACAAAAGCCGTGGAGGCTTGGCAGCTTCCACCTGGATTTCAGGAATATATTGAGTACCCAGGCAGAAGTCTGATGTGGGGGTGAAGACACTGCAGAGAGCCTCTATGATGGCAGTGCCTAGTGGAGTCATGGGAGTACAAGTGCCACCCTCCAGAACCTAGAATTAGAGAGCCATTGGCAGTCTGCAACCTCACCCTAGAAAAGCTTCAGGCATTGGACTCCAACCCATTACAACAGTCACATGGGCTGTACCCAGAAAAGCCATGGGGTTGGGGCTGCCCAAGGTCTTGGGAGCCCACTACTGGCACCAGTGTGCCTAGAATGTGGGACATGAAGTCAAGGAAGATTATTTTGAAGATTTAAGATTTAATGTCTGTTCTGCTGGGTTTGGGTTGCGAAAGGCAAGTCCCCCTTTCTTTGGGTCTATTTCTTCCTTTTGGAATGGGAAAGTTTACCCAATGCCTGAACCATGATTGTGGCTTGGAAGTAAATAACTTGACTTTGATTTTACAAACTCACAGCTTTAAGAGAGTTGCCTTGAGTCTCAGATGACACTTTGGAATTTAAGTTTGTGCCAAAACAAATTAATACTCTTAGGACTATTGGGAGAAGATAATGGTATTTTGCAATGTGAGAAGAACGATATGAAACTTTGGGGGCCACGGGCAGAATACTGTAAGTTTGAATGCCTGTATCCCCCACACCTTGTGTTAAAATTTGATCCCCAGGGTTTGAAGTGGTGCCTAGTGGGAAGTGTTTGCATCATGAAGGCAAATCCCTATTAAATAGACTAATGTCCTCCCTGGTGGAGGGGAGATGAGTGATTTCTCACTGTATTAGTTCCTGTGAAATCTGGTTGGTAAAAAGAGCCTGGAACCTTCTCTCTCACTCTCTCTTGCTTCCTCTCTTGCTGTGTGATCTCTGCATACCTTGGCTCCCCTTCACCTTCTGCCCAGAGTGGAAGCAGCCTGAGGCCCTCACCAGAAGCAGCTGCTTGTGTCATTTTTCTTGCAGAGCCTGAAGAACTGTGAGCCAAATAACCCTCTTTCCTTTATAAATTGCCCAGCCTCAGGTATTCCTTTATAGCAATATTAAACAGACTAAGACAAACATAAATTGCTGCTCCTTACAGAGTATAAAGAGTCCAGTTTAATCAACTTGCAATCAAGAGGTTGGTCAGTCTCTGTAAGAGATGGTGCCATATCAGGGCCTCAATGTTGGGTTCTGTTTCTCACAAGAAGGACATTTAGCAATGCCTGTAGCTAGATCAAGCCTTGATGAAAGACAGAGTCTGGCTGATGTCAGCTGGTTGACTTATTTGGTCTACTTAATTGTTGTCTGTTGTCCATTGTCATGTGCTTGATTGGATGCTCTCTGGTGGGCATTTCTGTGAAATGTAATGATTATCACACTTTTGTGCCCACTTTTATAGGTTCTCCTAGACTTCTCTCTGATACTCAAATATTTTTCCTTCCAGGTCCCTGATCGACCAGTCAAGCCATTCACCACTGCTCATGAGTTCCCTTATATTCTTTCCTTGGCCACATTTCTTTCAACAAAATGACTGACTAGGCACATTCCCAAAGTCTACTTATTGAAAGATGATCCATCACTGCTGTCTTTAAGGCCATCCCTGAGTGGGGTTATAATGCAGCAGCTTAGCTGTACATCTGTGGCTTGCACACACATGCTGAGAAGACCCATTTGTCAACCAAGCTCAGTATTTTTCCTTCTCCATAAACAAAAAGCTGATCATATAGGCTCCTTCTCCAACTTCACCCCCAGCAACAGGTGTGAGCTGTTGGAGAGGCACAAATACAAGTGGGGATGACATGAAAGTCTGAATCATTTGCTTGCACAGCTTACTTACACCCTCTAATCTCATTCATGCCAGTTCTAATGACTTGTTCTCTCTAAAGGTATATTGTTATTGCATTAACCTGTAACTTGGTAAATCTAACTGTGTACAACTTACAACAGGCAGTTCTAGGACCTGTTGATTTCTTAAGGTCAGATACTACATATCCACTAGGTCCAGCAACATACCAGATGTTGTTGAAAGGTGTATAGTTCTTTGCTGCAGGTGGCATGGTCTTGTACTAGATCCCTAGAGGGTCTATATTGTGATTCTTCTGCTGGATCTTGCCATAAGCTTCACATAGCATTTTTTTCTCATTATAGATATCTCTAGTGCCATAGGCTCTGAGATGAATTGTGTCCCATGTAGCAGGACTGTTTATACCACAGCCTAGGCCTAATGCTTAACTATTTCTTGTTCTGAGTTCAATTCAAAGTGGTTTGCTTCTATGTCAGAAGCACAAATTGGTCAGATGTGTCACAATAGTATTCCCAAGTGTCAAATATGCGGTCTTCAGAACATGCAGAGCCCTGACAGATGATTAAGCATTTGTATATCACTTGCCTGATGATGAAAATTCTGAGGAGTAATAATTTTTCCTTTATTCTTGAAGTATGTCTCAGTATGTCTCAGATCACTGGACCCCTGGAACCTCAGTGGGTGTGGTAGGCCCCTAAATCTTCTTAGTTTATCTTCCTCATTCTGGAGTGAGTATTTCTTACCAAGGAATCAATCATACATGCCACTTCTGGCTCATCTGATCCAATTACTATGATCTCATGAATATAATGCACCAATTAAATATCCTGTGGAATGTTCATATGGTCCAGGTCTGTTTGAATTACATTGTGATGGAAGATGGGAGAGTTAACATAGCCCTTGGGAAATACATTAGTGTAAATTGTTATTCATCTCATGGGAATGCAGAGTGACTCTGATACTCTTTTTTGATAGGAATGGAAAAGATTGCATTTGCCAAATCAAAGGTGGCTATGCTCGTATTTCTTCAGCAGAAATACCACATTTGGCAAAGCAACTGCAATTGGGACTACTACTTGTTGAGTTTGCATTAGGTTGCTGTCATTTGCTAGCATCCAAGGCTGTAACCTTGTTTCAGGCAACTCCCTTTAGCGGAAGGAATGCCTGGAGGTTTTAGCTATGAGTTTTCAGCAGTCAATGCTACCAGCAGCTGGAAGAAAGAATGCATTGGTTTTGTAGCTGGGATCTGGGCAATATACCACAGCATATGCTACAGATGGGTTCTTTTAATAATTCTTATGCATAATTAAGTTTGAGTACTGTCTTTAGGGAGGATGCCCTATGTTCCTCAGCTGGGAATTTAAATGTTTTTACTTTGAGTCACAAGATAACGTCTAGTTTTGGTTTACATTCCTCTTTCAGTTTATTCTAGCCATTAATTTGTGTCTCAGTGTTTTTGAAATGTATTAAATTGTCTTTATAGAACTATTTTGTTTCAAACATCAGTCATAGTTTTATTCACTAGAATTGTGTAGGGGTTAAAAGTGAGTATAATTGAAATAGACAAATTGTTTTTTTCTATTTTCAGAAGACATACTGTGATTCTTACGCTTCACACACACACACATACACACACACACACACACACACACACACACACACTCTATATGTACATGTCATTGCTTTTCCAAACCATATCTAGTCTGGATAAAACAAAGGATTTAAAAGAGCTGCAAGACCTTTTCGAGGTTGTAGACAGCTATGATTACATGTAATGGTACAGATGTAGTTACTGTCAGCTAGCTTCTGTGAAAGTGAAAGGGGCAACTCAGCACAGCACAGCGGTTACTAGCATGTCCATCAAATCCAGATTTCCTGGAGTATGACCACCAACTACAACTCCACCTTTTTCTCTCTATTTTAACCAAAAGAGCTTTTCTGCAGGCAAGGAAGCAAACAACAAGAAGACATTATTTTGAATTAACTTTGAATCATCTTTAAGTATAACAATAATCAACTATTTACAAATAATAACTATTTCCAAATTTCTTAAATTATTAGTAGTAATCCATTAATTGTGACAACTGGTCTGAACATGCCAAAGTGAGGAAATATTGAATTTGAAAAGGCAAACTAACACAGGACAGATAACTAAACACTACGTGTTCTCACTCATAAGTGGGAGTTGAACAATGAGAACACATGGACAGAGGGAAGGGATCAACACAGACTAGGGCCTTTCATGGGGTGGAGGGCAAGGGGAGGGAGAGCATTAGAAAAAATAACTAATGTACATGGGGCTTAATACCTAGACGATGGGTTGACGGGTGCAGCAAACCACCAAGGCACAGGTATACCTATGGAACAAACCTGCATATTCTGCACATGTATCCCATAACTTAAAATAGAAAAAAAGAAAATGACTGCTTTAGTTCACTAAACTCTTCAAATTTGGCTTTGTATCAGAATCATCTGGTGTATCAAAATAGTCCTGAATCTATGCCCTTTGTTTTTCATGGAATCAAGATGTAGAATAGGTCCATTACCTCCAAAATTTCCCCATGTCCCTCTGTGGTCAACTGCTCTCCACATGTCTAGATCCTGGAAAACACTGACTTCTTCTCTGTCCCCTTTTTTCATCTGTTTTGCCTCTTCTAGAATGTCATTTAAAAGAAATAATGAATACACAGACTTTCAAGCCTGGTTTCTCTCACTTAACAAAATACATTTGAGATTCATCCATGTTATTGCACGTATCAGTAGTTCATTTTTTTTTTTTTTTTTTTTATTGCTGAGTAGAATTCCATTCCATGAGCAGACTCCAGTTTATTCACCAGTTGAAGGATAGAGTTGTTTCTAGTTCTTGGTGATTAGGGATAAAGGTAATATAAATATTTGTGTATGGAATTTTCATGAAAATATGTTTTAATTTACTTGGATAAGTGCCTAGGGATGGGATTACTGGGTTATATGGTAAAGGCGTACTTTATAATAAACTGCCCAACTACTTTCCAAAGTGGCTATGTCATTTTGCACACTGCCTCTGGCTCCAGCAATGAGTGAGAGTTCTGGTTTTCATGTACTTTGCCATCACTTGATAGTGTATTTTAATTGTACCAATTCTAATAGTTGTGTAATGGTATCTCAGTATGGCTTTCACTTGCATTTTTCTTACAGATAAGGATGTCTTACTGAACAATTTGGTTTGAGAACCTGACTTTAAATCCTTGTTCTGCCACTTTCTACTTGAATCACCTTAAATAGGTTACTTAATCTCTCTGAGCTTTAGTTTTATCTTATTTCTTTTTTTTAATTGTCAGAACGGTACCATCTCTCTCTTTTTTTTAAATTATACTTTAAGTTCTAGGGTACATATGCACAATGTGCAGGTTTGTTACATATGAATACATGTGCCATGTTGGTGTGCTGGACCCATTAACTCATCATTTACATTAGGTATATCTCCTAATGCTGACCCTCCTCCCACCCCACGACAGGCCCCGATGTGTGATGTTCCCCTTCCTGTGTCCAAGTGTTCTTATTGTTCAATTCCTACCTATGAGTGAGAACATAAGGTGTTTGGTTTTTTGACCTTGCCATAGTTTGCTGAGAATGATGATTTCCAGCTTCATCCACGTCCCTACAAAGGACATGAACTCATCCTTTTTTTATGGCTGCATAGTATTCCATGGTGTATATGTGCCACATTTTCTTAATCCAGTATATCATTCATGGACATTTGGGTTGGTTCCAAGTCTTTGCTATTGTGAATAGTGCTGCAATAAACATATGTGTGCATGTGTCTTTATAGCAGCATGATTTATAATCCTTTGGGTATATACCCAGTAATGGGATGGCTGGGTTAAATGGTATTTCTAGTTCTAGATCCTTGGGGAATCGCCACACTGTCTTCCACAATGATTGAACTAGTTTACAGTCCCACTAACAGTGTAAAAGTGTTCCTATTTCTCCACATCCTCTCCAGCACCTGTTGTTTCCTGACTTTTTAATGATTGCCATTCTAACTGGTGTGAGATGGTATCTCAGTGTGGTTTTGATTTGCATTTCTCTGATGGCCAGTGCTGATGAGCAATTTTTCATGTGTCTGTTGGCTGCATAAATGTCTTCTTTTGAGAAGTGTCTGTTCATATCCTTTGCCCACTTTTTGATGGGGTTGTTTGATTTTTACTTGTAAGTTTGTTTGAGTTCTTTGTAGATTCTGGATATTAGCCCTTTGTCAGATGAGTAGATTGCAAAAATTTTCTCCCATTCTGTAGGTTGCCTGTTCACTCTGATGGCGGTTTCTTTTGCTGTGCAGAAGCTCTTTAGTTTAATTAGATCCCATTTGTCAATTTTGACTTTCGTTGCCATTGTTTTTGGTGTTTTAGACATGAAGTCCTTGCCCATGCCTATGTCCTGAAGGGTATTGCCTAGGTTTTCTTGTAGGGTTTTTATGGTTTTAGGTCTAACATTTAAGTCTTTAATCCATCCTGACTTCATTTTCATATAAGGTGTAAGGAAGGGATCGAGTTTCAGCTTTCTACATATGGCTAGCCAGTTTTCCTAGCACCATTTATTAAATAGTGAATCCTTTCCCCATTTCTTGTTTTTGTCAGGTTTGTCAAAGATCAGATGGCTGTAGATGTGTGGTATTATTTTTGAGGACTCTGTTCTGTTCCATTGGTTTATATCTCTGTTTTGGTACCAGTAGCATGCTGTTTTGCTTACTGTAGCCCTGTAGTATAGTTTGAAGTCAGGTAGCGTGATGCCTCCAGCTTTGTTCTTTTTGCTTAGGATTGTGTTGGCAATGCGGGCTCTTTTTTGGTTCCATGTGAACTTTAAAGTAGTTTTTTTCCAATTTTGTGAAGAAAGTCATTGGTAGCTTGATGGTGTTGGCATTGAATCTTTAAATTACCTTGGGCAGTATGGCCATTTTCATGATATTGATTCTTCCTATCCATGAGCATGGAATGTTCTTCCATTTGTTTATGTCCTCTTTTATTTCTTTGAGTAGTTGTTTGTAGCTCTCCTTGAAGACGTCCTTCACATACCTTGTAAGTTGGATTCCTAGGTATTTTATTCTCTCTGAAGCAATTGTGAATGGGAGTTCACTGATGTTTTGGCTCTCTGTTTGTCTGTTATTGGTGTATAAGAATGCTTGTGATTTTTACACATTGATTTTGTATCCTCCGACTTTGCTGAAGTTGCTTATCAGCTTAAGGAGATTTTGGGCTGAGACAATGGAGTTTTCTAAATATACAATCATGTCATCTGCAAACAGGGACAATTTGACTTCCTCTTTTCCTAATTGAATGCCCTTTATTTCTTTCTCTTGCCTGATTGTCCTGGCCAGAACTTCCAACACTATGTTGAATAGGAGTGGTGAGAGAGGGCATCCCTGCCTTGTGCCAGTTTTCAAAGGGAATGCTTCCAGTTTTTGCCCATTCAGTATGATATTGGCTGTGGGTTTGTCATAAATAGCTCTTATTATTTTGAGATACATCTCATCAATACCAAATTTATTGAGCGTTTTTAGCATGAAGGGCTGTTGAATTTTGTCAAAGGCCTTTTCTGCATCTATTGAGATAATCATGTGGTTTTTGTCTTTGGTTCTGTTTATATGCTGGATTACGTTTATTGATTTGCGTATGTTGAACCAGCCTTGCATCCCAGGGATGAAGCCCACTTGATCATGGTGGATAAGCTTTTTGATATGCTGCTGCTGGATTCGGTTTGCCAGTATTTTATTGAGGATTTTTGCATCAATGTTCATCAGGGATATTGGTCTAAAATTCTCTTTTTTTGTTGTGTCTGTCAGGTTTTGGTATCAGGATGATGTTGGCCTCATAAAATGAGTTAGAGAGGATTCCCTCTTTTTCTATTGATTGGAATAGTTTCAGAAGGAATGGTACCAGGTCCTCTTTGTACCTCTGGTAGAATTTGGCTGTGAATCCATCTGGTCCTGGACTTTTTTTGGTTGGTAGGGTATTAATTATTGTCTCAATTTCAGAACCTGTTATTGGTCTATTCAGGGATTCAACTTCTTCCTGGTTTAGTCTTGGGAGGGTGTATGTGTCCAGGAATTTATCCATTTCTTCTAGATTTTCTAGTTTATTTGCATAGAGGTGTTTATAGTATTCTCTGATGGTAGTTTGTATTTCTGTGGGATCGGTGGTGATATCCCCTTTATCATTTTTTATTGTGTCTATTTGATTCTTCTCTCTTTTCTTCTTTATTAGTCTTGCTAGTGGTTTATCAATTTTGTTGATCTTTTAAAAAAACCAGCTCCTGGATTCATTGATTTTTTGGAGGGTTTTTTGTGTCTCTATCTCCTTCAGTTCTGCTCTGATCTTAGCTATTTCTTGCCTTCTGCTCACTTTTGAATGTGTTTGCTCTTGCTTCTCTAGTTCTTTTAATTGTGATGTTAGGGTGTCAATTTTAGATCTTTCCAGCTTTCTCTTGTGGGCATTTAGTGCTATAAATTTCCCTCTACACACTGCTTTAAATGTGTCCCAGAGATTCCGGTATGTTGTGTCTTTGTTCTCATTGTTTCAAAGAACATCTTTATTTCTGCCTTCATTTCATTATGTTCCCAGTAGTCATTCAGGAGCAGGTTGTTCAGTTTCCATGGAGTTGAGCGGTTTTGATTGAGTTTCTTAGTCCTGAGGTCTAGTTTGATTGCACTGTGGTCTGAGAGACAGTTTGTTATAATTTCTGTTATTTTTACATTTGCTAAGGAGTGCTTTACTTCAAACTATGTAGTCAGTTTTGGAATAAGTGTGATGTGGTGCTGAGAAGAATGCATATTCTGTTGATTTGGAGTGGAGAGTTCTGTAGATGTCTATTAGGTTCGCTTGGTGCAGAGTTGAGTTCAATTCCTGGATATCCTTGTTAACTTTCTGTCTCGTTGATCTAATATTGACAATGGGGTGTTGAAGTCTCCCATTATTATTGTGTGGGAGTCTAAGTCTCTTTGTAAGTCTCTAAGGACTTGCTTTATGAATCTGGGTGCTCCTGTATTGGGTGCGTATATATTTAGGATAGTTAGCTCTTCTTGTTGAATTGATTCCTTTACCATTATGTAATGGCCTTCTTTGTCTCTTTTGATCTTTGTTGGTTTAAAGTCTCTTTTCTCAGAGACTTGGATTGCAACCCCTGCCTTTTTTGTTTTCCATTTGCTTGGTAAATCTTCCTCCATCCCTTTATTTTGAGCCTATGTGTGTCTCTGCACATGAGATGGGTCTCCTGAATATAGCACACTGATAGGTCTTGACTTTTTATCCAGTTTGCCAGTTTGTGTCTTTTAATTGGAGCATTTAGCCCATTTATATTTAAAGTTAGTATTGTTATATGTGAATTTGATCCTGTCATTATGATGTTAGCTGGTTATTTTGCTCATTAGTTGATACAGTTTCTTCCTAGTATTGATGGTCTTTACAATTTGGCATGTTTTTGCAGTGGCTGGTACCGGTTTTTCCTTTCCATGTTTAGTGCTTCCTTCAGGAACTCTTATAGGGCAGGCCTTGTGGTGACAAAATCTCTCAGCATTTGCTTGTCTGTATAGGATTTTATTTCTCCTTCACTTATGAAGCTTAGTTTGGCTAGATATGAAATTCTGGGTTTAAAATTCTTTTCTTTAAGAATGTTGAATATTGGCCGCCACTCTCTTCTGGCTTGTAGAGTTTCTGCTGAGAGATCTGCTGTTAGTCTGATGGGCTTCCCTTTGTGGGTAACCTTTCTCTCTGGCTGCCCTTAACATTTTTTTCTTCATTTAAACTTTGGTGAATCTGACAATTATGTGTCTTCGAGTTGCTCTTCTCAAGGAGTATCTTTGTGTTGTTCTCTGTATTTCCTGAATTTGAATGTTGGCCTGCCTTGCTAGGTTGGGGATGTTCTCCTGAATAATATCCTGTAGAGTGTTTTCCAACTTGGTTCCATTCTCCTCATCACTTTCAGGTACACCAATCAGATGTAGATTTGGTCTTTTCACATAGTCCCATATTTCTTGGAGGCTTTGTTAATTTCTTTTTACTCTTTTTTCTCTAAACTTCTCTTCTTGCTTCATTTCATTCATTTGATCTTCAGTCACTGATACCCTTTCTTCCAGTTGATCGAATTGGCTACTGAAGCTTGTGCATGCATCATGTAGTTCTTGTGCCGTGGTTTTTAGCTCCATCAGGTCATATAAGGACTTCTCTACACTGGTTATTCTAGTTAGCCATTCATCTGATCTTTTTTGGGTTTTCATTTTCTTTGCGATGGGTTTGAACTTCTTCCTTTAGCTCGGTGAAGTTTGATCATCTGAAGCCTTCTTCTCTCAACTCGTCAAAGTCATTCTCTGTCCAGCTTTGTTCCTTTGCTGGCGAGGAGCTGTGTTCCTTTGGAGGGGGAGAGGCGCTCTGATTTTTAGCATTTTCAGCTTTTCTGCTCTGTTTTTTCCCCATCTTTGTTGTTTTATCTACCTTTGGTCTTTGATGATGGTGATGTACAGATGGGGTTTTGGTGTGGATGTCCTTTCTGTTTGTTAGTTTTCCTTCTAACAGTCAGGACCCTCAGCTGCAGGTCTGTTGGAGTTTGCTGGAGGTCTACTTCAGACCCTGTTTGCCTGAGTATCAGCAGCAGAGGCTGCAGAACAGCAAATATTGCTGAACAGCAAAAGTTTTTGCCTGATAGTACCTCCAGAAGCCTTGTCTCAGAGGGATACTCAGCCATGTGGGGTGTCAGTCTGCCCCTGCTGGGGGGTGCCTCCCAGTTAGGCTACTCGGGGGTCAGGGACCCACTTGAGGAGGCAGTCTATCCGTTCTCAGATCTCAAACTCCATGCTAGGAGAACCACTACTCTCTTCAAAGCTGTCAGATAGGGACATTTAAGTCTGCAGAGGTTTCTGCTGCCTTTTGTTTGGCTATGCAGTGCCCCCAGAGGTGGAATCTACAGAAGCAGGCAGGCCTCCTTGAGCTGAGGGGAGCTCCACCCAGTTTGAGCTTCCCAGCCGCTTTGTTTACCTACTCAAGCCTCAGAAATGGCAGATGCCCCTCCCCCAGCCTTGCTGCCACCTTGCAGTTAGATCTCAGACTGCTGTGCTAGCAATGAGCGAGGCTCCGTTGGCATGGTACCCTGCGAACCAGGCACAGGATATAATCTCCTGGTGTGCTCTTTGCTAAGACCATTGGAAAAGCATAGTATTAAGGTGGGAGTGACCCGATTTTCCAGGTGCCGTCTGTCACAGCTTCTCTTGGCTAGGAAAGGGAATTCCCTGACCCCTTATGCTTCCCCGGGTGAGGTGATGCCTCGCCCTGCTTTGGTTCACGCTCAGTGGACTACACCCACTGTCCTGCACCCACTGTCTGACAAGCCCCAGTGAGATGTACCCCATACCTCAGTTGGAAATGCAGAAATCACCTGTCTTCTGCGTCGCTCATGCTGGGAGCTGTAGACTGGAGCTGTTCCTGTTCGGCCATCTTGGAAGCGCCAGTTTTTTCAAATAGACAAAAATTCTGTCTAATGCTTCAATAGATATTGCCTGGGCCTTGGTGTCTGTTACTGCCCCTGTATCTCCCCATTTCTGTCAAATTCAAAGGAGTGATATTCAGTTAAATGCAAGAAGGTATGTATAAGACTAAGTGTTCTGGCATAGAACATAAATGTGAGTACTCATGAGTCTTCTGAATGACTTTGGTTGTTCTAAAAATTCCATGTTTTAAAAAAAATACCTTCAGATACTGTAAAATACATCCAGATCCATGTAGACCCAGTCAGCCATTTGGTCATGTCCTGACAAGTTTTCCAGGCCACCAATTACACAGGCATATATTGCCCAGTAGACTTCCAGTTTCAAGTGCAAGAGAAAGCACTGGCACACAATATGAGTCAGTTTATGTCATACCTGGAGCATTACATGTTCTGCTTTTGTCTTGCTGGATAATGAAAGATACATTAATGGTACCAATTACCAAGTGTGAATTTGATTTATAGTTCTTTGTTACTTTCTCTGGCAGTCACCATGCACTAGGAAAATCCACACACAGCAAACTAAAGACAATTTAGACTCAAATGGTTCTTTGCAATTTAGGCATTTAATTAGGGGTTTTAAAGCTTAATTAAAAAGTTAAATCATTTGTCTTTATTTCTGAAGCAATGCTATTGTAGATGGTTCAATTATGTAAAATAAAACATAATAAGATATATATTTCTTTTTCTGACGTTATGCCATCATTCACACATAACAGCACAGCCTCATAAAATGTATTTGAGAGGACAGAACAAAATTGAAATGTAGAGCCATTAAATATGGTATTGAAGAACTTCTGGTCTGTGAAGTTGTTTTTCTCTCCTTTGTTTCATGATCCTTGCAAGACATGGATTTTTCCTCCAAAAAATGTAAATGATGAGAAAAAAGATTTTAAGTATAGTACCTGCAATTCTATCCAAACTGGACATGGACACACAAACAAAAACTGGAATGAAACTTCTCATCAATCTTCAGTTATTTAGCACTAGGAAAGAAACTGCATTGCTTATTTCTGAATAATCAGAAACTTCCTTCAGGTGCACAGACGTCCTTTCTAATTCTTAAGTAATGATCTAAAAGATTTTCCATTTCTCTACAAAGAGATTTATTATAAGGTATTGGCTCATGCAGTGATGGAGGCTGAGAAGTTCCACAATTTGCCATCTGCAAACTGGAGACCCAGGAAGGTCAGTGATGTAATTTCAAGACCTGAGAGCTGAAGAGAGTGTGGTATGGAATCCAGTTCGAGTTCAAAGGGTTGACAACCAGGAGTGACCAGGGCAGGAAAACAATGACAACTCAGATAGTCAGACTGAGGGTGAATTCAATACGTCTCTGCCTTTTCTTTCCATTTAGGCACTCGATCATAGTCAGACTGAGGGTGAATTCAATACGTCTCTGCCTTTTCTTTCCATTTAGGCACTCGAAGGATTAGATAATGTTCATCCATATTGGGTGGTTTTACTCAGTTCATCAGTTCAAATGCTAATCATTTCCCTAAACATCTATACACACATACTCAGAAATGGTGTTTAATCAGCCCTTTGTGCATCCTGTGACCCAGTGAAGTTGACACATAAAATTAACCATCACAGCCTCCCCTTAGCATAGCCGTTGTACCCCTCTGTCAGATTCAAAGTTCATCTGTCCTTTTCCACATGTTCTAGGGAGTTTGACCTGCTACCGTTTCTTCTCAAATCTGCTTTGATTTTGTAAAGTGTCTTTTAAAAAAGAGACTGTGAAATATGTAAAAAAAAGTTCATAAGAATAAATAGCTGGGTTGTAAAAATCTTGCTATTTTATTAAACTGAGACATATTGGAAGATCTGTGGTATCCAAATGTTCTTGAATTTGGTGGGTTATATGATAAGCGATGATCATATTACATTAGACCTGTACAAGACTGAAGTAGCAGATACCAGATGGCAACTTACACTGGAAAAAAGCTGGACTTATTCAGGCGATAGACGTATATACTGAGATCATTTTGATTATATCCGTGTGGCCACACCTGAGCTCTTAGGATATCCTGAGCTCCTAGGATATCAACCCTGCAGGTCTAGGTGTATCATGGGCTAATGGAACATTAATATAAAGAAAATGCTTTGTAAGCATTTCTTATTGGAGGATGTTGCTATTAGGAATTTTCAAATGGTACAGAAAGCATCTGTGAATTGTGGAAGTTAGATTTGATGGGAATAATAAACAGGGATACCAGAAATTGATGAGACTCATGCCATCTTAATGCTGTAGAAGAGGCTGGTTCCTACAAAGGAGTGATTGTCCTCAGATAATGAAAGGGATCACAGCCTAAGGTTGTGTTGAATTGTCTTCAATAGATATTGCCTGGGTCTATGTGTCTGTACTGCATGAAGGGAGTGCCTAAGGGAGAGCTGAAAGTAAAACATAGTTTCTTTACCTTCTCACTTCTAAGGATCCCTGCAAATGGGCCCTTTGTGTGACAGTGGATCCTGTGGTGAGTCACTAGAGTTCTTTTTCAGAACTGAGCCCCTAACTCGCCCAGCTTCTGGGATTATTGGTGCAGATATTTCTCATCTGGCTCCTCTCTGAGAATTGGCCTCAGTGTAATAGAGTATCCTCATCCAAGATCACAGCCTCTCGCTGGGAACTAGCTGTGTGCAAAGACTGATCAAAGAAAAAGTACAAAGTCCCATTCTCTTTTCTCCATTCAGGACAACTGTGAGGGATCATTTCAATGACAGAGTGCCCCATAGGATTGATAGAGGTTATAAAATCTGAGGGTTAGTACATTTTGTTAAAGAATGGAGGTTTAAATAAGAATACCAACCCTACTAGATATAATAAGGCCTTAAATTAGTTTCCATCTTTTGGACATAGAAAACTATTTCAGAATAATAGTATGTAACTACTTTTCAGTACTTAAAATTGCTTTACGTGTATTAGCTCAATCTCATGAGATTCTTATAAGATGTGCACTTACAGTTGAGGATTAAGCGATTCCAGATTCATTGTTTATGTTCTTATCTTTGGTCGTATTTTTCCTTTATTATCAAAAGCTTTTTAATGAGAAACTTAGAATGTGAGTTACTTTTTCTATTAATAAGTATCAATTTACACTGATGGTTTTGCAATCATTCATAGTTATAAAGCTAGACAGTAATAGAATCACAATAAAATAATATCTGGGTTATTGAGGGAAAATCCCCATTACTTGGTTACTCTTTTACCAGAGTCTGAAATGGATGTGTGTCCCTGCTGCTTCTTCAGGGCTGGCCTACCTAAGTACCCTAGGTTTAATCTTACTCACTCCAATGAATTATGCCAGACACTACTGTATGTATTCTTTGTTTAGAAAGACGCTTGAAGTTTTTATTGAGATACTCCACTCCTTCAAATGAAAATTTATTGAATTCAGAATTTTTTTTGGTTGTGGGTGTTTGGTGAAAACCACCTTCTCTCACTTTTATTATTTTGCTTCTGTCTTCCTTCCTTTCCTCCCTTATCCTCATGTTCCGTGTTCACCTCCTTCTCTCCGTGTTTGTAATGGTATTTTCCTCATCTTAGTCTCCTGTTTATCTTTTCTGATTTTTTCTACCTGTTTTTTTTTTTAATATGCTTTGATCCTCCATTCATTTATTCATTCACTTCATTAAACAACATCATTGTCCTCTAAGTCAATCAGAAAAGAAACTCCAGAATCATTGCTGACTCCTTTCTCTCCTTTATACTAATAGAAAAGACTTCGAGATCACATCTGGATTCAAATTCCAGTTCCAATTCTTCTACTGATCCTGATTGCAAGTGCTTTATTAAAGATAGAGTTGGAGAGCTAGATCCAATGTGGCCTCCTGTTGTCTTAAATATCTAAGCGAAGACTCTACATTTTAGTTTGTAAGTAGAACTAATTTTATGGTTATAAAAGCGCAAATTTTTATTTTAAAATTTATCTTATTTTTATCAGACTCTGTACTCTTTGAGGATATAATCTGTATCTTATTTATTTTGTATGATTGTAACTCTAGTGCATAAGATAGACCTTTAATAAATATTTACTGAATGAAAGTAGTAGGCTCGGCGCAGTGACCCACGCCTGTAATCTCGGCACTCTGGGAGGCTGAGGTGAGTGGATCACTTGAGGCCAGGAGTTTGAAACCAGCCTGGCCAACATGGCATAACCCCATTGCTACTAAAAATACAAAAATCGGTCGCGTGTGGTGGCGCATGCCTTTAATCCCAACTACTCGGGAGGCTGAGGCCCGTGAATCGCTTGAACCTGGGAGGTGGAGGTTGCTGAGTCAAGATTGTGTCACTGCATTCCAGCCTGGGTGACAGTGTGAGATTATGTCAAAAACAAAAACAAAAGGCAGGGAGAGAGGGAAGACAGTGGGCATAAATTATTTTATTAGAGAAGTTTGATCCTGAATGGAAGAATAAAATGTAATGCTGCTGTCACTGTGTTGATGGTGGTGGTAGAACTTTTATGAAATAGAAGAGGTTTACATATGTTTGAAACTGGTAAGGAAATTGCTTAAATACACATAAAAATGAGATTGATGATAGAAAAGAGGATGAGAAAAAAGTAGCAAGTGAGTTCCTAGAAAAGGTGAGCTGGAGTGGAGTCAAGGACACAGGTGGGGTTAGTCTTGAAAATGAATAGGGGTATGTCTTCTGTGAAAAGAAGAAAGTTTAAGTTGAAGTAGAAAGAAATCATTAACGTGTATGTGTGTGTATGTGGAGAAGGGGGTTAAAAGTTAGATAATTTGGTATCAAATGGCCTTGGTGAGTGGTTCTTAGGATCACTTGGGGATATTAAAAAATATACTGCTATATAGAATCCAGGTCAGGCCAAATTAAACCAGAGTCTCTAGGAGGGTAGCCCACATCCTAGTATTTTTAAATGCTCCCAAGGTGGGTCTACTGTGCTGCCACAGTTGAAAGCGACTGGCCCTTATCTTCCTAGTAACATGGCAGCAATGTTTCTTGCGGTGAGCAAAGGAAGTAGCTTGAGAATAAAACAAAGTTCAGAAGAGGGGTAAGTTAAGTGGCTGGGAAAACTCTGTGGAAAGTCAAAAAACTACACTAAAAATGTTCTGAAGTGTCCAGGAGGCCTAGATGATATTAAATAGTTTGACACAAAGAGGATATGGCAATCTGGTGTTCTCTAGCCATGCTTGGTAGTAAAAGAGTGGGGAAAATGATTATTAGGGTGATTCAAGGTAGAGAACTGGCATTGTTAATAGTTCCTAAATCAGGCTGGGCATCAGAATAACCTGAGAAGATTATGAAAAGTGCAAATTCCAGGACCCCACCTCCAATGAGCCTCTTTAGTAGATGTCGGTTGACAATCTGTATTTTTCACAAGCACCCCTGATTAGTGCCTCAGCCAGTCCACACTGGAGTTTGGGAACTACTGACGTAGAGGGCAGTCAGAATGTCCAGGAAGCAGGAGCAGATTCTGTGATTCTAGTAAAACCATGGCTGAAATAGCAGATATTGCGATTTAACTAGATAGGGAGACAAATAAAGTTAGAATAATATATAAGAATAAGAGGCTGAAGAGAAGGTGAAGGGGTGGCTGGGCGTGGTGGCGCAGGCCTGTAATCCCAGCACTTTGGGAGGCCGAGGTGGGCAGATCACGAGGTCAGGAGATCGAGACCACGGTGAAACCTCATCTCTACTAAAAATAAAAATAATTAGCCAGGAGTGGTGGCGAGCGCCTGTAGTCCCAGCTACTCAGGAGGCTGATGCTGGAGAATGGCGTCAAACTGGGAGACAGAGCTTGCAGTGACGCGAGATCGCACCACTGCACTCCAGTCTGGACGACAGAGCGAGACTCAATCTCAAAAAAAAAAAAAAAAGAAGGTGAAGGGGTAAATTACTTTGGGTCACAGAGAAAGACTCTTGGCGGAAGGGAGGGGAGGAGTTAGAGATAATGAGGTGTTCTGGCAAAAACAGTTTGTCAAGGCTGTGATCAGAAAGGGAAAATGCAAAATGTCTGATCTTGAATTTTCTCTCTCTTCCATTCCTTGTTTCAGAATTGCTTCTGGCCTTCCTCTCCCTCTCCTTCCTCCAACCCCCACCACAGCCTGAGATAGAATAAACAAAACAAAACAAAAACACTCAAGAAAACAGAGGCGAGCACTTTATTAGTTTGCTAGGGCTGCTGTAATAAATACCACAAACTCAGTAGTTTAAACAACAGAAATTTACTTCCTCACAGTTCTGAAAGCTGGACGTCCAAGGTCAAGGTGTCAGCAGGGCTGGTTTCTTCCAAGACCTCTCTCCTTGTATTGTCAATGGTCGTATTTACCTTGTGATTTTTTTGTGGTCTTCTCTCTGTGTATGTTGTCCTGTTCTAATCTCCTCTTCTTATAAGGACACCTGTCATATTAGATTTGGTCCCATCCATATGACCTCATTTAGCCTTAATTACTTCTTTAATGGCTCTCTCTCCAAATATAGTCACATTTCGAGGTACTGCAGGTTAGAACTTCAACATATCAATTTTGGGGGGACACAGTCAGTCCATAGTAGGTACCAAAGCTAGGCATATGGCACTGAAATTTTGTACCAAAGGAAAAGAAAAACACAAAAATGAATTTTCGTCAGCTGTTTAGAAATCAAGACAAATCGCCCAAACTTCATATAATTTAAACCTAACTTAGAGAAGGTGGGAGCAGGTGCTGAAAAAGCTTCTTTAAGCAGTTCTGCTATAATTACTAGTTCTTTATATTTATTTATTTATTTTGAGATGGAGTTGCATTCTGCCACCCAGGCTGGAGTGCAGTGGTGCAGTCTCAGCTCACTGCAACCTCTGCCTCCAGGTTCATGCGATTCTCCTGCCTCAGCCTCCCAAATAGCTGGGATTAGAGGCCCATGCCACCTAATTTGACAGGGTTTCACCATGTTGGCCAGGGTGGCCTTGAACTCCTGACCTCAGGTGATCCCACTGCCTTGGCCTCCCAAAGTGCTGGGATTACTGGCTTGAGCTACCAGACCCGGCCACTAGTTCTTGATATGGGGAACTAAGTCTTTCTCTAGCAGGCACTGCTCTCTGTGTGCCATGTCTGCTGATTTTATTAGGAATGAGGGGCCTGGCTTGATAATACAAACCAATTTCTTTTTTGAACCTGTGTGGGGAAATAAATTTGAGTCAGCAGACTTAAAAGTCTTAAAGCATGATATTTATTTATTCCATGTGGTATTTATTCTATATTATATTTAGAATACAAATGAGAATTATAACAGAGAAATTATAACATGTCATTTATTGATTGGATATACTTATCAAAACTGCCTAATGATTAATATAAGAGAGGAAAAGAGATTTTTAGGGATCTTAGCTGTTAAGTGCTATTTTAGTGACTTAGATTTGATATTAGTTATTCTCCTGCTTGTTTCTTGGATACTGAGGGGAGAAGAACATTTTCATTATCACCTTCCAGAATTTATCTTAGAAGCCTCCTGGAATCACAGCTATGTAGAGATTTGATGTAGGCTCAGAGGTGCCAAGATTTTACCTTAAAATCTTCTTTTTTTAAAAAACCCAACTCTATTAAAGTATAATTTGCATACCATAAAATTCACTCATTTTAGGTGTGCAATTCAATAATTTTTAGTAAATTTACTGAATTGTGCAGCCATTATCCATGGTAGTTTGAGAATATTTCCATCACCCTGTAACATCCTTCATGACCTTTCACAGTTAATCCCTGTTCCTATTCCCAGCCCTAGGCAACAAACAATGAACCTGCTTTCTGTCTCTACAGATTTATCTAAAGGCATTTTTTATTTGTAAGAGTTGTTTTCAGCTTTATTGAGGTATAATTGACAAATAAAAAATTGTATATATTTAAGGGGTACAATGTGATATTTTTATATACATGTACATTGCGAAATGATTACTATAATCAAGCGAATTACTATATCCATCACCTTACGTAGTTATCTTTTTTTGTGTGTTGAGGCCACTTAAATCTACTTTCTTAGCAAATTTCAAGTGTGTAACATTTGTTAAAGATACTCACGGTGCTCCACATTAGATCAGCAGAACTCATTCATCTTATAACCAAGTTTCTAGCCTTTGACCAACATTTCCCTACTTTCCCCTCAACCCTCCACCCAGCCCCTGGTAACCACAATTCTACTCTGAATTTATATGAATTAGATTTTTCAGAGTCCACATATAAGTGATATCATGTAGTATCTATCTTTCTGTGTCTGGCTTATTTCACTTAGCATAATGTCATCTAGGTTCCTCCATGTTGTTGCAAATGGCAATATTTTCTTCTTTTTTAAGGTTGGATAATATTCCATTGTGTGTGTGTACATGTGTGTATGTGTGTATGAAAAGTTTTCTTTATTCATTCTTCCATTGATAGGTACTGATGTTGAATGATGCTGCAATGAACATGGGAGTATAGATATCTCCTTTTCAACATACAGATTTCATTTCCTTTGGATATATATTCAGCAGTGAAATTGCTGGATTGTATCATAGTTTTATTTTTAATTTTTTGAGGAACTTTTATACTGTTTTCCATGGCTGCTGTACCAATTTACATTCCAATCAAAAGTATACAAGGGTTTCCTTCTCTCTACAACTTTGCCAAAACTTGTTATCTCTTGTTTCTTTGGTTATAGGCATCCTAACAGGTATGAGGTGATATCTCATTATGGTTTTGATTTGCATTTCACTGATGATTAGTGAGTGATGTTGAACACTTTTTCATATACCTGTTGGCCATTTAAATGTCTTCTTTTGAGAAATGTCTTTACTTTTGCCTATTTCCTTTGCCCATTTTTAATCAGGTTATTTGTTTACTTGCTTTTGAATTGTTTGAGTTCCTAGTGTATTTTGAATATTAGCTCATCAGATGTATGGTTTGCCAATATTTTCTCTGATTCTTTAGCTTGCCTTTTCAGTCTGTTGACTGTTTACTTTGCTATGAAGGACCTTTTCTGTGTGAAGTAAATTCCACTTGATTATTTTTGTTTCTGTTGCCTGTGCTTTTGGGGTAGTATCCAAAAAGTTATTACAAGGCCAATGTCATGGAATGTTCATATTGTCTTCTAGGAGTTTTAGAGTTTCAGCTCTTATGTTTAAGTCTTTATTCCATTTTGTGTTAATTTTTGTATATGGTATAATATACGTATTCAACTTCATGAATATCGTATGAATATTCATTTCAACTAATGCCATTTATTGAAGAGCATATCCTTTCCCTGTTTTGTATTCTTGGTGTTTTTATCAAAGACTAGTTGACTGTATATGAGTGGGTTTATTTCTGGCCTCTCTGTTCCATTATATTGGTCTCTGTGTCTTTTTTAATGTAAGCGCCATACTATTTTGATCTATAGCTTTGTGCCTAATGGCTTTTGTTGTTCTGAGGTCTTGTAGACGTACACTGTAATGGCTGAGGGCTAAATTATTCTAGAATTGTTGAGGCACTGTAGAAAATACAGAGGTGCAAAGGTATCTCCTAGTCTAAATGTAAAATGTGCTTTCTACTAGGTTTCAGACAATTCTGATGGGGCAGGACTGCTAGGCATCTTCTGGCAAGAGATGAAAAGTTAACATAGGAAAAAAAGTGATTCTGACTCATGATTCCATGACCATCACAATTTCTACTTCTCACATTTTCCTACTGCCTCAGTTCCTCCCTGCACTCATGTAAAACTGAATTACCTCAATTATTTGAATAACGTAAGGGGGTATCAAAATATAAAATTACAAATAGTCTACATTCTACCCAACTTCCCTTGTCCCCTTCAAGTTATGTGCTGTGCAATTCAAAATTTTTATTTCCTGCACAAGTGTGAGTAATATAAAATGCGAATATGATGGCCTTTCCCTCAAATCTCCTAAGCTATGTTCCTGGGTTAATTCTAGTTGTAATGGCTTTTAAAGTGAATTTGATCATCAGTTCAATTTAATAATATTTGAAAAAAAAAGTCTAATAGTCTACTTTATTCTGATCTATTCCTCCTACTGCTAAAGGTTAAGATAGGAATTTACTTAACTGACTAGCTTGTCCATTGTTTTATAGATAATTATTACTTTATCTAGCCTTGATGTAGTCGAGAGTGTCCGATGATATAAAGAAAGTCTGGCAAAATCTACTTCTTAAAAGTGAATTATCATTTCTTATTTTTAAGAACTGACAACCTCTTATTATTGCTAACATTTATAAGGGGACAAATGAGTAGTCTACGAAAATTCATTTTATTACTTTGGAAATGGAAGCTCATTATTTTTATTTCAGCAAGTTTACCAAATGGTCATCACATTTAAATTTTTTTTTTCTAAGAGAGTGCTTTCTGTCTGTTCCTTTATATTCTCCACTGAAAGAAGAAGATGCAGTTTGTTACAAGAATGATATGTGAAAAGGCTGAGGTAATGCTGTGGTTTGAAAGGACATGAGCTTTTCTTTACTGTAGAATTGAAACATAAACCAGTAAACATGAATCATACATTTAATTGTATGCTGTCAAAATAGGGCTGAAAATGTTATTTAGAATATTCTTTTATCTATTCTTTAAGTACTTCTAAGGGATTGTGGCCACACGTAGTTTGTAGTCTTTTTGTTTTTTGTTCTCTACTTTCCACACAGGTTAATTATATTCATGTAGTATTTCCATGTTGTTTATCAGAATGTTTCTGATTATATCATCCACATCAGCATTTACAGCTCACAAAGCCATGATAAGTACAATACTTATGAATAAAAAATTATTGAAAACCTTAGCACCGTATATGCACCCATGAATCACTGTAGACAGATTTTTCTGTATATATACTAAGTTAAGCAATGCAGGGCGCAAACTGCTTCTCTTTGGACAGCTGATTAAAATTCAGATTCATGAGTGGAATTTCATAATAAATAAGATACCCTATGTCTATCAGTACCAGGACTTCATTAGGTTCTTTGTATTATATTATAAATCAGTGTCAGACGTTACGTACATCCCATGAAATTTACTTGTTTAATTTCTTAATCTAGTTAAGCAGGGATCAGAAACTATCCAGTGATTTATGAACAATGGTTTTACCAAATGAGGTTAAAAAAAAAAAAGACTGTACTCAGTTATAGATCAATTGTAGCACTATAAGAAGGGTGAAGATTTGACTAGGTCTACCCTGTCTTATGGCAGATAAGGATTTTTATTCCCTTTTTGTAGATAAAGTAACTGAAGCCAAAAAAAGTTAACAATTTGTTGACTTAATGCAACATCCTTGATTTGAATCAGTACTGGAAGTGTTTTACTTACTATATGTATACACTTTGGGTCTGAGCTAACTAAGATGAGAAGGTTGGTGACTAGGAAGGAGCTGGTGAAAGTAAGGAGGGAGAAGTGATTTTCAGAGAACTATGCAGAAAAATTCAAATTTCTGCAAGGAAAATTCAGCAGGATCTACACGTGAATAAGATCAAGTCCCACATGTCGAACAGAAACTATTTGCCCTATGCTCTCTGTTATGTTGTAGTCCTAGTGCTACAGGTTAGAAGACTAAAGAAAACTTGACAGTGATTAAGGCACAGATAAGAAATCCGGGCTTAAATTCCAACCTAGTTGAAATATAAAGAATTAAAGCATTTTTTTCCCATCTTTTTTCTTTTTCCTGATCTTTAGTTCTGATCCCTGACTTTTGGGATGCAACTTCTATTAGTGCTGAATCAAGTTTAACTTAATCATGTGAAAGAAGTTTCCAAAATGCAGGACAATAATTTAACTCATAAGATAAAGTTAAGTTTAGGAAGTTAGTTTCTGTCTAGAAGATTGGTGAATTGTGCTTGTGAAGGTAGAATGTTTCCGTAATATTTTAGCAAACTCTATTAATAGCCCATGCCATAAAACTGGGAGTCATTTGGCCACTAAATTCTGTGGATGCTTTTCCATCGCCACCGTATTAGCTGAAGTTCAGGCCATCTCTATATAGTTCTTAAATTGTTTAGCTTCCTAACTGGTCTGCTTGCCTCCAAACCATTCTTCAAAAATGAGAATGATCCTTCTAAAATGAAAATCCAGTCATGTTACTTTTCTATTTAAAGTCCTTCAGTGATGCCACAGCATTCTCAGGGTAAAAATCCCTACTATTTGCCGTGTCATATCAGTTTTTATTGTGATCTAACTCATGAACCTCTCAAATTGCATTTATCTCCACTGTCTCATACACAGCCTATTCTCCTGCTGCTCAGAGCTACTCTATGATTTTGCTCGGCAACATGCTTTTGCGTATATAGTTGCTTCTCTGTAATTGCTTTTGTTCACCTTATTTTTCTCATAAGCATTCACTTGTCTTTAAAATTCCACTAATTTCTTCTTAGGAAGGCAGGTTGTCCACTTCACTTGAGATATTTAACAATTTGGTTTTGCTTTATCACTTGTTTTATTCTCCTATTTATCTTCCTACCAGATCGGGAACCCCTCAAGAGCAGGTAGCAGTGTTTGGTACACAATAAATGCTTACTAGATGTTTGTTTATTGGATAAATGGAAATACCTATCTGTAAGTAGTTATAAGTCTAGCTACCTTTTAAAGAGTACTAAACACTGGGCTTTGATATAAGAATTTTTATTTTAGCACTTTAAAAATAGTTTCTGCCTCTCATTGCTTCTGAGAAGTCAGCATTACTTCTTATATGTGTTCCTCTTAATCTAACCCTTCTTTTCTCTCTGGCTGCTTTTAGAAATTTCTCTTTATGACTAGCTTTCACTGATTTTATTATAATATTCTTGTGTATAGTTAATTTTATCTTGCTTGGGTTCATTCAGCTTCTTTCATCTGTGGATTCAGAGTTTTCATCCAGTTTGCAAAATTTTCAGTCATTAGTTCTTTAAATGTTTTTTCTCTCCTCCTTCTCTTTGCTTTTCTCATGAGCCTCCAAACAAGTATATGTTAAACCACGGAATGCCTCACTGGTCATTTAGAACTTTTTGTTTGTTTGTTTTACTCTCTGTGCTTCAGTGTATTTATTTATATATATTTCAATAGCTTTGGGGCTACAGTGGTTTTTAGTTACATGGATGAATTGCATAGTGGTGAAGTCTGGGCTTTTAGTGTATCCGTCTGACAAATAGCGTAAATTTTACCCAATAGGTAATTTTCCATCCTTTTCTCTTCTTTATACCTTCCCCCATCTGAGTCGATAATGTACATTATACCACTCTGCATGCATTTGTGTACCCACAGCTCACCTCTCACCTATAAGCAAGAACATGCGGTATTTGGTTTTCCATTCCTTAGTTACTTCACTTGAGATAATGGCCTAAAGTTCAATCTCAGTTGCTGTGAAATACAATATATTGTTCCTTTTTATGGCTGAGTAGTATTCCATAATACACACACACACACACACACACACACACACAGCATGTGACATATATATCACATTTATATGTATGTAAGTATATCATGTATACGTGATATATACATAAATGTGATATATATGATATACAGATCACTTTTTTAGTTCAATCATTGGTTGATGGGTACTTAGGTTGATTCTACATCTTTGCAATCGCGAATTGTGCTGCAATAAACATATGGGTGCAAAAGTCTTTTTGATATAATGACTTCTTCATTTTGGGTAGATACCTAGTAGTAGGATTGCTGGATCAAATGGTAGATCTACTTTCAGTTCTTTGAGAAATTTCCATACTGTTTTACATAGAGGTTGTACTAATGTACATTTCTATCAATAGTGTATAAGTGTTCTCTTTTAACCATATTTGCACCAACATCTATTGATTTTTTAAAAAATTCTTTTTATAGTGGCCATCCTGATTGGAGTAAGGTGATATCTTATTGTGGTTTTAATTTTCATTTCCCTGATGATTAGTGATGTACAGCATTTTTTTTGCATATGTTTGTTGGCCATTTGTATATCTTCTTTAGAAAAATGTCTGGTCATGTCATTTGCCCATTTCTTATTTGAGATTATTTGTTTTTTTTCTTGCTGATTTGAGTTCATTGTAGATTCTGGATATTAGTCCTTTGTCAGATGCATAGTTTGTGAAGATTTTTTTCCCACTCTTGTCTGTTTACTCTACTGATTATTTATTTTGCTGTGGAGAAGTTTTTTAGTTTAACCAAGTCCTATTTATTTGTTTTTGTTTGCTTTTGGAGTCTTTGTCATAAATTCTTTGCCTAGGTCAATGTCCAGAAAAATTTTTCCTAGGTTTCCTTCTAGAACTTTTATGGTTTCACATTTTGCATCTAAGTCTTTAATCCATCTTGAACTAATTTTTGTATGTGGTGAGAGAGATAAGGATCCAGTTTCATTCTTCTGCATGTGGATGTCCAATTCTCCCAGGACCATTTATTGCATAGATTTTTCTCTCCCCAGTGTGTGTTTTTGCTTACTTTGTCAGAGATCAGTTGGTTATAGGCATTTGGCTTTATTTCTGAATACTCTATTCTGTTCCATTGGTCTGTGTGTCTAGTTTTGTGCCAGTATTGTGCTGTTTTGGTTACTATAGCCTTGTAGTATTATTTGAAGTCAGGTAATGTGGTACCTCCAGCTTTGTTCTTTTTGCTTAGGATTGCCTTGTCTATTTGGGCTCCGTTTTGGTTCCATATGAATTTTATAATTTTTTTCTAATTCTTTGATAAATGATGTTGCTATTTTGTCAGGAATTGTATTGAATCTGAAGATTGCCTACTCTGTTTACTCTGCTGATTATTTCTTTTGCTGTGCAGAAGCTCTTTAGCTTAATTAACTTCTGTATATTTATCTTTATTTTTGTTGCATTTACTTTTGGGTTCTTGGTCGTGAAGTCTTTGCCTAAGTCAATGTCTAGAAGGGTTTTTCTGATGTTATCTTCTATGATTTTTATGGTTTCAGGTCTTAGATTTAAGTCTTTGATTCATCATGGATTGATTTTTGAGTAAGGTGAGAGATGAGGATCCAGTTTCATTCTTCTACATGTGGCTTGACAATTATCCCAGCACCATTTGTTGAATAGGGTGTCTTTTTCCTACTTTATATTTTTGTTTGTTTTGTTAAAGTTCAGTTGACTAAGTATTTGGCTTTATTTCTGGGTTCTCTCTGCTGTTCCATTAGTCCATATACCTATTTGTATACCAGTACCATGCTGTTTTGGTGACTATGGCCTTATAGTTTGAATTTAGGTAATGTAATGCCTCCAGATTTGTTCTTTTTGTTTAGTCTTTCTTTGGTTATGTGGGCTATTTCTTGGTTCCATATGAATTTTAGGATGTTTTTTCTAGTTCTGTGAAGAATGATGGTGGTATTTTAATGGAAATTGCATTGAATTTGTAGATTGCTTTTGGCAGTATGGCCATTTTCACAATATTGCTTCTATCCATCCATGAACATAGGATGTTTTTCCATTTGTTTGTGTCCTCTATGATTTCTTTCAGCAGTGTTCTGTAGTTTTTCTTGTAGAGGTCTTTCACCTCCTTGGCTAGGTATATTCCTAAGTATTTTATTTTCTTTTTTGTAGCTATTGTAAAAGGGGTTGAGTTCTTGATTTAATTCTCAGTTTGGTTGCTGTTGGTATACAGCAGAACTACTGATTTGTGTACATTAATTTTATGTCCTGAAACTTTGCTGAATTTATCAGTTCTTTGAGCTTTCTGGAGGAGTCTTTAGGATTTTTTAGGTAAACAGTTATATCATCAGCAAGCAATGATTGTTTGACTTCCTCTTTACCAATTTGGATGCCTTTTATTTCTTTCTCTTGTTTGATTGTTCCGGCTAGGACTTCCATTATTATATTAAATAGAAGTGGTGAGAGCGAGGATCCTTGTCTTATTACAGTTCTCAGCAGGAATTCTTTCATCTTTTCCCCATTCAGTATTATGTTGGTTGTGGGTTTCTCATAGATGGCTTTTATTACCTCAAGGTATGTCCTATCTCTGCTCATTTTGTTGTGGGTTTAAATCATAAAGAGTAACTGGATTTTTTCAGATGATTTTTCTGCATCTATTGAGATGATCATGTGATTTAAAAAATATGCATATGTGGTGTATCACATTTCTTGACTTGCATATGTTAAACCATCCCTGCATACTTGGTATGAAATCCACTTGATCTTGGTGGATTATCTTTTTGATATGCTGTTGGATTCATTTAGTTGGTATTTTGTTAGGGACTTTTGCATCTATGTTAATCAGGAGTATTGGTCTATAGTTTTTTTGTTGTTGTCGTTATGTCATTTTCTGGTTTTGGCATTAGGGTAATATTGGCTTCATAGAGTAATTTAGGGAGGATTCCCTCTTTCTCTATCTTGTGGAATAGTGGCCATAGGATTGGTATCAATTCTTTTAATGTCTGATAGAATTCAGCTGTGAATCCACCTGGTCTTGGACTTTTTTGTTGGTAATTTTTTTTTTATTACCATTTCAATCTTGTGGCTTGTCATTGGTTTGTTCAGGGTTTCTAATTATTCCTGATTTAAACTGGGAAGGTTGTATATTTCCAGGAATTTATCCATCTTTTGTAGGTTTACTAGTTTATGCATTTAAAGGTGTTCATAGTAACCTTGAATGATCTTTTGTATTTCTGTGGTATCAGTTATAATATCTCCCGTTTCATTTCTAATTGAGCTTATTTGTGTCTTTTCTCTTTTTTTCTTGGTTAATCTTGCTAATGGTCTATTAATTTTATTTATCTTTTGTAATTTTTTGTTGTTATTTCAGTTTCAGTTAGTCCTGCTCTGATCTTGATTATTTCTTTTCTTCTGTTGGGTTTGGGTTTGGTTTGTTTTTGTTTCTCTAGTTCCTTAAGATGTGACCTCAGAATGTCAGTTTGCGCTCTTTCTGTCTTTTTGATGTAGATATTTAAGGCTTTGAACTTTCCTCTTAGCACCGCCTTTGGTGTGTTCCAGAGATTTTGATAGGTTCAGTTTGAAGAATTTTTAAATTTCCTTCTTGATTTCATTGTTGACCCAATTATAATTCAGAAGCAGGTTATTTAATTTCCATATAGTTGCGTAATTTCAAAGATTCTTTTTCGAGTTGATTTCCAATTTTATTCCACTGTGGTCTGAGAGAGAACTTGATATAATTTCAACTTTATTAAATTTATTGAGACTTTTTTTGTGTCCTATTATATGGTCTGTCTTGGAGAAAGTTCTATGTGCTGATGAATAGAATGTATATCTTGTGCTTGTTAGGTAGAATGTTTTGTTAGTATCTGTTCAGTTCATTTGGTCTAGGGTATAATTTAAATCCATTGTTTCTTTGTTGACTTTCTGTCTTGATGACTTGACTAGTGCTGTCAGTGGAGTATTGAAGTCCCCCATTTTTACTGTGTTGCTCTCTATCTCATTTCTTAGGTCTAGTAGTAATTGTTTTATAAATTTGGTAGCTCCAGTGTTAAGTGCATATATATTTAGGATTGTGATATTTTTCTGTTGAACTACTCCTTTTATTATTACATAGTGTCCCTTTTTGTCTTTTTAAACTGCTGTAACTTCAAAGTTTGTTTTGTCTTATATAAGAATAGCTTTTCCTATCCACTTTTGGTGTCCATTTGCATGGAATATCTTTTTCCACTCCTTTACCTTAAGTTTATGTGAGTCCTTATATGCTAGGTGAGTCTCTTGAAGGCAGCAGATATTTGGCTGTTCAATTCTTCTCCATTCTGAAATTCTGTTTCTTTTAAGTGGCACATTTAAGTTATTTACATTCAATGTTAGTATTGAGATATGAGGTGCTATTCCATTCATTGTACTATTTGTTGCCTGTATACCTTGTTTGTTTTTTTAATTGTATTTTTGTTTTATAGGTGCTGTGAGATTTATGCATTAAAGAGGTTCTCTTTTGATATGTTTCCAGGATTTGTTTCAAGATTTAGAGCTCCTTTTTGGCACTTCTTGTAGTGCTGTCTTTGTAGTGACAAATTCTCTCAGCATTTGTTAGTGTGAAAAAAACTGTATCCTTCCTTCATTTATAAAGCTTACTTTCACTGGATACAAAATTCTTGGCTGATAATTCTTTCATTTAAGGAGGCCAAAGATAAGGCCTCAATCCTCTCTAGCTTGTAGGATGTCTCGTGGGAAAACTGATGTTACTCTAATAGGTTTTCCTCTATAGGTTACCTTATGCTTTTGCCTCTCACCTCTTTATTAAGATTCTTTCCTTTGTCTAGACTTTAGATAACCTGATAACTATGTGCCTAGGTGATGATCTTTTTGCAATGAATTTCCTAGGTGTTCCTTTAGCTTCTTGCATTTGGATGTCAGGTCACTAGCAAGGTTGGGGAAATTTTTCTTGATTATTCCCCCAAATATGTTTTCCAAACCTTCAGATTTCTCTTCTTCCTCAGGAATGTCAATTATTCTTAGGTTTGGTAATTTAACATAATCCCAAACTTCTTGGAGGCTTTATTCATTTTTTAAAGTTCTTTTTTTCTTTGTCTTTATTGGATTGGGTTAATTCTAAAACCTTGTTTTTGAATTCTGAAGTTCTTTCTTCTGCTTGTTTGATTCTATTGTTGAGACTTTCCAGTACATTCTGCATTTCTCTAAGTGTGTCCTTTATTTCTTGAAGTTGTGATTGTTTTGTGTTTATGCTATCTATTTTACTGAAGAGTTCTCTCCTCATGTGTTTATCTTTTTTTTTTTTTTTTTTTCCATCCTTAAGTTGGACTTCACCTTTCTCTGGTACCTCCTTGATTAGCTTAATAGTCAATTTTCTGAATTCTTTTTCAGGCAATTCAGGGATTTCTTCTCGGTTTGGATCCATTGCTGGTGTGATTTTTTAGGGGTGTTAAAGAACCTTGTTTTGTCGTATTACTGGAACTTTTTTTCTGATTTTTTCTCATTTGAGTAGGCCATGTCAGTCATGGAAGATTTGGGGCTCAAGGCTGCTGTTCAGATTCTTTTGTCTCACAGGGTGTTCCCTTGGTGTAGTACTCACTGCCTTTTCCTAGGGATGTGTCTTGTTGATAGCTGAACTGCAGTGATTGTTATTTCTCTTCTGCATCTAGCCACTCACCAGGGCTACCAGCCTCCAGGCTGGTACTGAGGGTTGTCTGCAGAGTCCTGTGATGTGCACAGTCTTTGGGTCTTGCAGGTGTGGATGCCAGCACCTGCTCCAGTGGAGGTGGTAAGGGGAGGTGAAATGGACTCTGTAGGGATCTGCAGTTGTAGTTGTTTGATTCACTAGTTTTGTGCTGGTTGGCCTCCTGCTGGGAGGTGCTGCTTTCAAGAGAGCATTAGTTGTGGTAGCATAGGTTGGATAGGTGATGTGTGGGACCCTGGAACTCCCAAAAGAATATGACCTTTGTATTCAGCTATCAGAGTGAATGGGAAGAACCATCAGGTGGGAGCAGGGTTAGGCATATCTGATCTGAGACTCTCCATGGGTGGGGCTTGCTGTGGCTGCTCTGGGGGATGGGGGTGTGGTTCCTAGGTCAATGGAGTTATGTTCCCAGAAGAATGATGGCTGCCTGTGCTGGGTCATACAGGTTTTCAGGGAAGTGGGGGAAAGCTGGCAGTTACAGGCTTCACTCAACTCCCATGCAACCTGAAATGCTGGTCTCACTTCCACCATACCCCCAAACAACACCCAGTTTGTTTCCAGCAGTGGGTGGGCAGGACTGACATCTTACCCCAGCTACCAGCCACCTGGCTGAGAAAGTGAGCTGGGCTTTTGTGCCTCCCTGTCTGTCGAGTCTGCACACCCTCCCCTGAGTTCTGGCCAGGGGATTTCATGTTCAGTTGGAATTATTACAAAGTTCAGATGGAGGTTCCCTTTTCCCTGTGGTCTTTTCCCACTTTCTCTGGCAGCCCTCCCCGAGGACCCCTGTGAGACAAGTCAGAAATGGCTTCCCTGGGGACCCAGAGAACTCACAGGGCTTTTTGTACTTCTTCCTCTTCTCCTGTATTTTGCTTGGCTCTCTAAATTGACTCAGCTCCAGGTAAGGTCAAATCCTTCTCCCACGATCTATGCCTTCAGGTTCCCCAGTGAAGGTATGTGTTCAGGGGCAAATGATCCCCCTTTCTTATTTTCACAGTTTGGGTACTCACAGTATTTGAGCTGTCTTTTGGGTCCTGCGGGAGCAATCCATTTCCTTCAGAGGGTCTGTGGATTCTCTCAGCTTTTCTGGTACATTCCTGCAGTAGTTCTTGAAGCAAAAGTTCATGATGTGGGTCTCCATATGCTGCTCTGTCTGTCTGAGTAGTGGCCGTAATTTAGTCCTCTCTCCTATCTGCCATTTTCCCTACAAAATCCATACCTGGCTAATTTTAAAGAAATATTTGTAGAGATGAACTCTCCCTGTTTAAAGTTCTTATGTGATAATTTCATCATCTCTTTCATTTCTAAATCTTTTCCTGTTGATTGGGTACTATTTTAGTTATGACTCACAATTTTCTGCTTCTTTTTATGTCTGGTAATTTTTTATCAAATGCTGGACATTGTGAGTTATGATCATATGAGTGTTTGAATTTGGGGACTTTGTTTAAATAATTTCAAAGTTTGTTTTATAGACAGTTAAATTTCTTGATAACCAGCTTGATGATTTTGAGGTTTGTTTTGAAGTTTTGTAAGAGTACATCTAGAGTGGCCTTTATTATAGGATTGCTTTTTCATTACTACTAAAGTGTCATCCTTGTGTCTCTACTGAATAACCCAGGATACCAGTGAAGTCTCTCTACCCTGTCTGATTGGAACTTGTGAACCCTGGGAATTGAGTTTTCATCTCCTTGGGAATACAGTGTCAGGCCTTGTGGAGTATCACTCTATGCATGCACCTCTTATTCAGAAAAAGAGTCAAGGAGAACCAATACAGATTTCTTTGCACTCCTTTTCTGTGTAGTACCCTTTTCTCTGATTCTCTGCTTTGCAAATTCCGGCTAGTTTAGCTCCCTCGTATTTGTATCTCTCTTTCCTCAACTTAACAAAACTGTTGTTTTTTGGGCTTTCCTGTCTGTTCTGTAGTTGAGAAATTGCCTCCAGGTAGAAAGGTGAAGTAACTATGGCTCATATGTTTTATTTCCAGTCTCCTAGGAATCTCAGTCCTATGCATTGTCTGGAAACAGGTTCTCCCCACTACTCTGGTATTTTTTTCCATCTTTCTAGTTATTTATGGTAGGAGGACTCATCTAGGACCTGTCACTTCATCATAATTGGAGGAAAAAATTATCTAAGCGTTTTAAATGCATTAACTTAATTTTTTTGTTCAAATGTTTTAATTTTATAAATAGGTGCAAATAAGTTTCTGATCACCAGTTTATTAAGGAACTCATGAAAATATTACCCAGACAGGCAGAATAAGCATAGTTGACTGAAGATAAACCAGATTTTAAAAAATAACTTGAAACAATATTAAACTTACAGAAAAGCTTTAAGAAGAGAAGAAAACCATTTACTTTTCCTGAGCTGTTGAAAATAAGTTGCTGACATAGTGCTTCAACATCCCTGAATGCTTTAGTGCATATTTTCTACAAATAAGAATATTCTTCTATATAACTAAATTACAACCATCAAATTAATATTGGTATGTTACTACCATCTTAACCTCAGACCCCATTTCAGTTTTACTAATTGTCCCAATAATACTCTTTATGACAAAAGGATCCAGTTCATTGCAGCATGTCTCTTTTTCCTTTGTGTGCCTGGCAAATTTCTCAGTCTTTCCTTGACTTTCTTGATGTGATAATTTTGAAGATTACTATCCAGTCAGTTATTTCAGAAAATGTCCTGCAATTTCAGTTTATTTTCTATTTCCTCATGATTAGATTTGATTATGCATTTTGGCAGAAATATGACAAAAGTGATACTGTGCTCTTATTATAATGAGTTGTACATTATTTCAATTTATCTAATTACTGGTAATGTTAATTTTGATAATTTGATCAAGGTGGCATCTGATAGGTTTTTCTGCTAGAGAGTTATACTTTCTTGATTTGTAATTAAGTAATTTGTGGGGGAGTACTTTGAGACAATGTGTCCTGTTTCTCATAAAACTTTCACCTGCATGCTAATTTAGACAAATTAATTATTAATATGCCAACTGGTGATTTTCCAATTCCATAATTTCTTCCACACTTATTAGCCTCTTTGTACCTTAGGAAATGTCTTCCTCTTTTCCACAATTATTTACTCATTTATGTTACTATGGACTCATAGGATGCTTTTGTGATTCAGTAAATAATATATGTTTTGACCATTGTTTATTTGATGCTCAGGTTGCCCCAGATTTGGCTAGTGAAAACCCCTTTAGGTTTTTAATTTCTTTTAAGCAATTCCATTTGGAGGATGTAGAAACTGAGGTATAGAGAAATTAAGTCAATTTTTTAAGTTCTCACAGCCATCATTTTAGTAGGATTTCATCAGATGCAGATTCTCAGAGAAGAGAATTCAAGAGTAAATAATTTAATAGGAGATTAAAAAATACTATACCCTACTGGTGGAAAAGTGAGATAAACAAGGGAAAGCAACCAGTAGAGAGTGAATTATTAAGCTAGTTCCATGTAAGCAATTAGATTTTAATCTTACCGAAGAAATTCAGGGAGCCCATATGGAAACACACCTTAGTTTTCCTACTCGAGGAGCAGTGGAGCTGGGATATTTTTTATAGCAACTCATGCCAGTCATATATTGAAGAATAATATCTGGGGGAGAGTACTTCCAGTATGCAGGGTGAGTGGGCAAAGTAGGGTTCGCCAGGAAGAGAAAGCCCTCAGACAAAGAGTGAAAAGAGGAAGAGGCAGGGCAGATAACAACCAGCTGGTCATTGTATAAATCTTTCTTACCCAAAACCTGTGCTTACAGCCATCCTGCTGCTGTGCACAAATGCTCACAGCCCTGTAAATCCTGCCAATGGAAGATTTTTAAGCCATCACCACCAACACAGAGTCCACATAATGTTTGTATAAAAATAAAATAAGGATTCCATTTGCACCTAACACTGTGGGCATACACACTGTATTTAGCCCAACAAATCAAAAGGTTTTCTATCTTTCCATATTTTAAGTTTACTATGAGAAAAACTAAACCCAAGCACATCCCTTGAATGTCTCATAAGTAAACACCCATCTTTCAAAACATAGGACAACTTAGCTTAACCAAACTTTGTTATACAATAACCATTTTAAACATCTGAATCCTGAGAGAAGATATTAAAAGCAGCTGTTTTGTTGGTTATGAAAGTCCTGAGTAGGAGGAGAATAAATTATGTCAGTGGAAAGACTTGAGAGAGAGGTAAACCATAGCCAGTGTCACTTTGAAAATGAAGAGAAGGAAAGTGTAGTTGTTAAAATAAAGAAGTTCTGGAGGCAGTTGTCTGTGTGCCAATTCCTGGATGCTCTACCGACCAAGGTGTTATGGGTGGAATTATGTCCCTCCAGGAGATGTTATAGTCCTAACCCTCAGTATCTGTGATATGATCTTAATGGAAACAGTGTCTTTGCAGATTAATAAGTTAAGATGATGCCATTAGGGTGGGCCTAATCCAATATGACTTGTGTCCTTATAAGACGGGGAAATTTTAACACAGAGACACACAGACAGAGGAGAATATAATGTGAAGATGAAGGCAGAGACTGGGGTCATGCATTAATCAAAGGAATGCCAAATATTGCCAGAAATCCACCAGAAACTAGGAGAGAGGCATGGAACAGAATCTCTTCCCCTATCCCTAAGAAGATGTACCCCTTCTGACACCTTTATCTTGAAATTTTCACCTCCAAATAGTCAGACAATAAATTTTGGTCTAAACCACCCAGTTGCAGTACTTGGTTATGATAGTCCTAGCAAATCCATATGAAAGTTTTAAATTAACCTCTCTGGGTCACAGTTTCTTCATTCATAAAGTGACAGTGATAATATTTCCCTTCTAGGTTTTTGTGAAGATTAGATGAGTTAGTATGATGTGTTTAGAATTGTGCCTGCCACACAGAGGCATAGGGGAGATATTGCTGGTTGGTTGACTCAACAACCATTTCCTAGTTCTTCTCTTTTGCTGAATACTAAATAGCATTATGTCTATAAGTTGGACTTTCTGCTTACTTGCTGATCATTAGTTCTCTACGGATACAAGGGAATAGAAAACAAATATTTTGGCTTAATCTGGTGGAATTCACAGGTTGTAAGAAAGAAGATAATGTAAATCAAAGTGACTAGTTTTAGAAGGCTAGAGTTTTTGTTTTTTTCCCAGGAGGTCCGTGTTGTCATAGAGAGAATAATAATTCAAAGGGCCTAAGAGGCCATATGCCAATATTTTTATAAAAAGAGCAGAGTTGTTAGTCATCTGTGTGGTGTAAGCCAAAGGATGAAATGCTTTCTAGATACCACCCATCCTTCATCCCCTATGACCATGGGGGCTTTGGGCTAAGATATTGGTTTTTATGAAGTCATTTTTAAATGAAAATGTTACATAACTGTGTGCTAGCGATTTCTAAAAGCACATCAGTTTATCTTATTAATAGAACATTGAACAGGCTGTGGAGAATGAAGTACTACTTAAGAGTTGTTTTGACAGGAAGTAGATCAGTGATCAAGACTGCAGTTAGATTCAGTACATATGGGCACAAAGAAAGGAGCAGCAGACACTGGGGCCTGCTTGAGGGTGGAGGGTGGGAGAAGGGTGGGGATTAAAAAACTACCTTTTGGGTACCATGCTTATCACCTGGGTGAAGAAGTAATCTGTACACCAACCTCCCTGACATGCAATTTACCTGAATAACAAACCTGCATATGTACCCCTGAACCTAAAATAAAATTTAAAAAAAGAAGATAGCAGTTTGTCAGAGTCAGGGGAGAATTAGGCAATCTAGGGAAGACTGCTGGGTAGTTAAGGATTAAGGGTATAGTGGGGCATGAGGGTTGGAGGAAAAGGAAAAGAGAGAAAACATGTAATGCAGTCTATGCCACTTATAAGTTCTGTTATCTAGGATAAGTTATTTAATATCTTGAGCATTAGTGTATTAATTTGCTAGGGTTACTATAACAAATTAACACAAACTACATGGCTTAAAACAGCAGAAATGTATTCTCTCACAATCATGGAGGCCAGAAGTCAAAAATCAAAGTATTAGCATGGCCATGCTCTCTCTGAGACTGTAAGGGAGCTCTGTCCTTGCCTCTTCCTAGCTTCTGGCACTTACTTAGTAGAGGCATTATTCCAATCTCTGCCTCAGTTTTCAAATGGCATTCTCCCTCTTCCCATATCTGTGTCCAGAATTTCCTCTCTTAGGGACCCAAATTATGAGATTAGGGTTTTCCCTAATTCAGGGTGACCTCAACTTGATTACATTGGCAAAAGTCCTGTTTCTAAAGAAGGTGTCTTTCGCAGATTCTGGATGGATATGAGTTTTTGGGAGGCACTATTCAACCCAATACTCTCAGCTTTGTCACCATAAAAGTAGAGAATTATCATGTAGACTTTTGCTTCACTTTCCTAATGCATAAAACGGAGAAGATAATGGTTTCAACCTGGAGGTTATTGTGCGAAGATATTTGTCATTCTTTGATCTCCCATTTTATTTCTCTTGTAATATCCTGATTTCCTTGGAAGGAATCATTGCTTTCTCAGTGGACTGGTAATCAACCTTTCCTGAGATAATGGGAATATGTGTCACCCCGTGAATACCAACTGGATAGGCCCTTTGGAGTCTGAACTTGACCAGAGAAATAAAATGACTAAAATGGATGAAATTATAGTATGATGGTTAAAGGCACAGATTCTAGAGATACACCATACACTGCAACTGCATGACTTTGGGAATTATTGAGCCCTCCTGTGCATGTTTCCTCATGTATAAAATGGGAGTGTTAAGGGTACCTATCTTATCCTATATGCCAACTACTCCTTGGCATTAGGTATGCATCAGTAAATACAATACACATGGTTTCTGTCCACATGGAGCTTTCACGCTTTGAGATAGACAGACACCAAACAGAGAAAAATGGATATCTACTGTACATTGTGATACATGCATATGTGTTATGTGAAATGCTTAGAACAGTATGTAGCACATAATTAGCAACATGTAAGTGTTAGCATTTACTTGTTGATTGTAGTATAGCTCTGATCACACATTATCCCTATAATTTTGGATTCCTAGCTCTTTGGCGATGCCTTAGCTTCTGTTCGTTTCTAAACTTGGCTTTCTACCCTTCCCATTGGTAACGAGAACTCCAGTATTTTTCCAGTAAGTTTCCTTTTGCTTAATTTAGCTAAAGTTGGATTCCATTGCTTGCAATCTGAGAACTCTGATATGACAGTTTATAGGGTTGTTGTAAGGATTACATAAGATTATGTATATTAAGCATGTACATGCTCCATTAATATTAATTATGAGAGGGGCAACCGAGGCATACTGAGTGGAAAGGATAGCATTAGGTGACTGTGAGCTGATAAACAGAAGTAAATAGAAAATTATTAGCAAATGTATTCAGTGTTGGGGAGACTAAGAGGACTTGGCATAGTGATAAAGGAGGGCCAGCTTTCATGTACAGGGTTGAAAGTTTGAGAGTGACTGACAGGTTAATTGGAAAAACTCACAGAATTGAGATCTTGAATGAAATAAAGGTATTGTTTACTGTTGACAGTAGTGCTCAGGGGATTTAATCCAGTGTATACAGTCCTATTCAGAGGCAAGCTCTCTCTCTCTCTCTTTTTTTTTTTTTTAATCACCCAAGAAAGCATTGTATAAAAACAACCTTCAAAGAATATGGTGTTTGTTCTTGGCATAAAGGACTATGAAAGGAAAACTAATAAAGAATGTAAGAACCGTTTGTTTGACACCAATCCATATAGACTAACTATTTTAAAGTGCAAAAGGTATACATTTTAAACCCAGGAGGAAAGGTAATATTGTGCTGATGGATGCAATATCATAAATATGCACATGCATATTCATATGTTGCCAATTATTCTTTTGAAGCTGTATAAATTACGCATTTGAGAACTAAGAACTGAAAACATGATACATATGGAAAACCCTTCAGCATTCTGAGATAAAAATGGCATAAAAGAGGATTACTGCAAAAGCTCTTTTCCTGTCAATTTTCTTCTATTTCACTTCTAATCACCAAATTCTACTCAGTCCTTTTAACTACCCCCGTAACCCAATTATTCTTTAAGCATCAGGGAACAAGAAGTACTGCAACCCTTTTCTGGTCCTAGTGCCAAGCTCAGACTTGGTTTTTGAAGATAAGCTCCTAGCTCCTGTTCTGAATTAAAGGGCCAAAACTACAGTCAGCTCCAACACTTTGCAGCATGTCATCAACATTCATTGAATCATTCTACCAGTATTGGTGAAGTCTATACTGCTTTCATCAAATACTGTTCTTTATTTTTGTCATGATGGTGAATAAATACAGTTACTGTCATATGGAGCTCTCAAGCTAGTGAGGAAGACAGGCAGTAAAAAGGGAAACAGAGGAATACATACATATTTTCAAGTCGTGGTGTGTGTTATGAAGAAAATGAACCGGGGTTAAGTAGAGTGGTAGAACAGGGGGACGTGTGGTACTAGGGAGGGTGGGCTCATTTAGATGGGGACTACTCAGTGCTAAGGGCTTCTGTGTAAGGCGAGTGATGCAAATATGAGTGATAACTGGTTCCAGATATCAGGAAGATCATTCTTAGGAGGTGGAGAGGCAATTATGGTACTTGCGGCTCTGGCGCTGAGGTCACAGTCACATTATGGGTGTGTATTTGAGCTGTTTTTGTGGTTGGTGGCTCCTGTGCATTTTGTTTTTAACAGT
Organism: Theropithecus gelada; assembly: GCF_003255815.1. Lineage (NCBI taxonomy): Eukaryota > Metazoa > Chordata > Mammalia > Primates > Cercopithecidae > Theropithecus > Theropithecus gelada. The sequence continues at coordinate 92,449,871 of NC_037682.1, read as the reverse complement.
TCTTCAGTCTTCTTGTTTGTATGAGGGGATGTCTTGAAGTTTGTGAAGTCAGGATAAGGTTGGGATTTAGTGTCTGGTCTTGAATGACTGGGTTTCTTGTGGGGCGGTAGCGGTGGGGGGTGTTGCCCTAACTGGATACCCTGTGGCCAACCATCTGGATTCTCTGAGGTCCATGTTCTTTGTCTCCTGACTCTTCCTTGCTCTGTCCCGGGCTCCAGACAGAATGAACTGTAAACCTTTCTGTGGGAAGCTCTTTCTCCTTTCCTTGTCGCTCTTAGGCATCCCAGGCATAACCTTATTGTCCCCTGAATTGTCCCACTCATGTCTCTTCCCTATGCCAGTACTCTGTTTGTCCTGTTCATCTTCATTTAAACGAAAGTAAAAAATATTTAAAAAAAAAAAAAATTGGATAGAAAATGCTATCAGTTATTAGTGAAAACTTACAGGCAGAGGACACAAAAAGCATCTACAGAAACTGTCAGGGCTGTGAAATAACAATTCCAATATCTGGAGGTAAGCATCAGGGAGCCTTTTCTCAGATATACCCTTGTCCTCTATATCCTGTGCAGAGGGATCCTAGCTAGTAGGCTCCTTATGCCTGATCTTGGTTCTCTGACTCTATTTCTATAGAACCAGCAGAGACCTTATCTAGGGTGAGGAATAAGCCCACTAGGGATGCTAGAGAAGTAGCAGGAAGATGGGGAAAGGATATTTGTTATGAGCTCTCTTAGGTTGGGCACCGTAGAGGCAGAGCTTGAGACAGAGATTGAGATGTGGGACTTACTGCTAGAGTGCTCTTCTGAAAGATCAGTTAGGGAGAGAGCGGAGGAGGAAAGGCAAGGACAATGAGCTGAGTAAGGATGTGCTCTCAGATCAAGTCTAACCTTGGTTTGAACTAGGGATTGGGGCTGGAGACTGTGGTCCATAAACTTCACCAAGCCATCAAGGAACTAGCTTTTCTATCCCAGTGTAGGCCAGTCATTGGTTATGGGATAACCCCACACACCATGGGGTAGGGATATGTGTAAATCCTCAGAGTGGCAGCTTCATCAGCTGGAGGCAGCTCTCCAGTACTTACAGCAGCTAGGGATGGGAGTACAGGTCTAATAAAAGGAATCTGAGGGGCATGCATCACCCAACATTGACCTCAGGGAGGCTTAAAAGTTGGCACAATCTTTAAAAATAATTGTAATTTCTTAAATTGTGGTACACTGAAAAAGAGCCTTCAGTAACTCTCCTGTATCTCTCCTGCCCTTCATAACTCTGATACAAATGAAACTTTAGGTGGAGACAAATAAGAGAGGAACTTTAACACATCAAGTCTCTTTTTCCACCACATTCAAGTTCAAGGTCTAATAACTAAAGCCGCAGTGAAGAGGAAGGACCCACAAAAATATAGATGGATAGGCAGCAATGGAACATACACAGAAGTGAAGTACTCTCTGAGGGAGGTTGCCCTGCACCAGGAACTTGATTTGTCCCCTTTTATGGTGGATAAATCTGTAACACGAGAAAGATCCATAAGCTTGGCCTCCACCCATAAATACTAACCTCACTTCACCAACTCCTTTAACTCGGATTCTGTGCTCACTAAGCAATCATGTGACTGTAATTTGGTTTCCCAAACAGATCTTCCTGTGGTGAGAGAATGTTTTGTCATACTGACAGATACATTTCAGATGAACATAAGAGTTATATTTCTCACGGTAAATGAGCAAATTGGGTCCCTGTTTGTACTTCAGTCAGTTGTGAGTTTGGTTTACTGGAGTCATTTTCCCCACGCCTAATCAATCCTGTGACAAGGATATAATAAATCGCTTTCAAAACTGAGAATTAGAACTGGAGCCATGGTAACCTCCCTCAGTTTCTGTGCCTTCCTTGTGGTACATATCTTTTTAGTTTCAACACATAGATGTTCAGAGGATGATGGAAAAGTCTTTGAAACTTCAGTTATTTGCAGAGAAGATAGAAATTTACTTTGGTCTTTCTGAGTGCCTGGGTCAGGGAAGCATGCCCACCTCATAGAGGATGGTGTGGAATAAATCTGCCACCATGCCATAGGCACTGAAAGCAGGCAATGAGACAATGGATGAAGGTAAGAACTTAAATCTCACAGCACAGGAAAGGAATGTAAATTATTGTTCCTCTGCCTGTAAGTCCCACAGGGAGAGGCAATGAACCCAGATGGAAGCAGTGCCTGTGGTAGGTCGAGTTGTTTTTAAAGTTTGGCACACTCAGCAATAATGTGCATGGATTCTCAGGGTCGCTGGAGGATGGCCTTTCCCAACAGCGCAGATTTCAGAGAGTTAGGATAGAGGAAGGTATTTCAAGAAGGGGAACAGCTGTGTAACTCATGTGAAGTAGAATTAGTTTGGCTGCAGAGGAAGTTCACTCAGAGGAGTCAGAGAGACATAGACAGACAGGAAGCTTAGGACCAGATTTCAAGGGACCACAAGCATCTAAAGAGTTCTGCTTGTTCAAAGAGTACTAGAGATTCATATTATGGAGTCTTAAAAGCAGATTTTAGAGGACTTTTACTCCAATCCCCTTATTTTACAGAGAGGTAATGGGCACAGGGAGATCTATGACTTTGCTATGATCACATAACCAATTAATTAGTGGCAGGACTGGAAACAATTATAATTCCTGAACCAAAATAATTGGTTAATTCATAGCAGCTATTACTTATTTTCTTCTTTTTTTCCAACTTTTATTTTAAGTTTAGGTGTACATGTGTAGGGTTAATACATAGGTAAATGTGTGCCATGGTGGTTTGCTACACAGATCATCTCATCACCTAGGTATTAAGCCCAGCATCCATTAGCTACTCTTCCTGAAGCAGCTATTATTTTCAATAACATGAATTTTTCAAAATGAATGCCCTACGTCCACATAGTTAAAGATTTAGAACTTGAGAATCTGTAGAGGTTCTAGGAAATGGACATTTTAATTCCCCTTCTCCTCAACTGTAAGTCCCAGGACTGGTTACATGTTTCTCCTAAGGCAAGCCACACTCAGACTTGCAATCATTTTGTGTGGATAAAACAACAGGCTATGTTGAGGTCTTTGCAAAGAGAATTGAATTGGCTTCCCCAACCTCAGTCTTCCACAAATGGGTAGACAACATGACAAGCAGTGGTGGAGCCTAGGGATGAGGACTGAGTAGGCAGAGGATGAGTATGCTGGGTCTCCTGACCCCAGGAGGTGGTCAAAAGCCTGTTATTACACCTTTGGATCATTAGACAAGAAACTTTTCCAAGTCTTACCACCTTAAGATTCCAACACCAGACCTGAATTCTAATGAGAAAAAATGGCCTGCCCATCTGAGTGGCCCCCAACCAGAGAGCTCAGAATTAGAGTAAACAAGAAGAACATGTGCCAGTGAAATAGGATTACCAGAGAATTAAAAGAACAGAGGATATATAAGGAGCAATAATAAGGTGTAAACATCTTCTAGTATTCTCTTTATGTCTACTGAAATGTAAGCAATCTGATTATAAGAAATGTCCCATGAACAGTGGGACTAATTTCTTGCCTGTGTGTCCCAGTAGGGCGAAACCTCCATTATGGCAGGGATGTGTCTCTGTCATTCACCAACATATCCCCCAAGCATCAAGCATATTGCCTGGCACATAGTAAGCAGTAACTGGAAGGTGTTGAGTACATAAACAAATGAATGGACCATCACTTTCTCTTGGCTACTTTCTCTCTGCTACTTTCTCTTTCTCTCTGATGCCTCATGTCTTCTTGTATTTATTTAGATCTTCCACACCTTATTAGATACCTTGCTCTCCATCTACAATGGGTTTTCTTAGAAAAACAATTCCAACACTTTAGATTTCACTACTACATTTCATGGCACCTTAAACAAATTCTAAGAAACACTGACAAAATTTCTGGAAACTACGTATGTCAACCTGAATGTCCGAGCTTATCTTTCTTATGGAGGGGATTAGCAAAGCTTGTGAAATCTGCAAAATCTCCATTACAAATGAAACTGGTCTGGCCAGAGGGACCTGAAAAGCACAGGAACAACCTATGAGAATTTTTTAAAACTTTAGCTATCATGTCTGTCTTCTAAGCAGACAAGATGTATGGACGTTGGGCTGTTGCCTTAAGATGTCTTAGAGATTGCAGAAAATTGACTGGTTTGATTGGATCAATAATTCCATTTAAAATTATATAGAAAGTATACATTTGGCTTCAAGGCAAAACTTTATGAATAAACTAAAAGCTTTTCAGGAAGAAATAAGAAACAGAGATACAGGCCTTGGCAATCAGAGTCTTGGACGTTTAAGTAACAGGATGTATCTGAGTCACCTTTTATACTCTTAAGATATTCCTTTTTTCAGCAGGAATTCAACCTTCTGTGGGATTCAGTTCTCCACTATTTTTCTCTTGATTTGGTCCCAGTCTCTATTAAAGGTCTTTTATGACATATAACTTACAATAGTAATTTCAGAATGATACTTCGATCCACCATGCTTGGCTAAGTTTTGCATTTTTTGTAGAGATGTGGTCTTGCTGTGTTGCCTAGGCTGGTCTCAAACTCCTGGCCTCAAGTGATCCCCCTACCTTAACCTCCTAAAGTGCTGAGATTACAGGCATGAGCCACTGCACCCGGCCTAGACTTAAATTCATCTAACATTTATTGAAGCATCTTTTAGGTGGCAGGCATCTGCTTAGGATTAGGGATTAAAATATGAATAAGACAGGCATGATTCTTGTCCCCAAGAATTTATAGTTTAGTAAGAATATGACAAACTCACAATCATATACTGTGATACGGTCTGAGATAATAAAGTGCAGGGTTCTGTGAAAGCACAATAGAGGGATATGCATGACTGCCACTTACAAATTGAAAGTGAAGAAGATTTAGATGAAGGAGGAGGGCTAGGAGTGAGGCAAGCGGGCAGGGCGGGGGACCATAAATAGGGAAATCCTACTTACAAATTCAGTTGCAAAAGTGGCAAGTTTGGGGAATGGGTTCAGGAGATTGGGTGGATAGGCATAGCCACTGCACGTCTTTATGGCAGCTGTGTTCTCTGGCATAAGGTTGCATCTGCTGAGAGAAAGGGGTGTCTTTTCTAATTTGCACAGAAGTGTTATTTCGGCTAGGTGTGGCTCTGTGAAGAGGTGAACTGGAATCAAATTATGAAGTACTTGTAAATTTTGAGTTGAGTCCTGAGAGATTACATTTCACTGGGGAGCCCACCAGTACTTTCAGCAGAAGAATGACAGATCATATGTGCATTTTAGACAGATCACTAATGAGACTGTGGAAGGTAGATTACATGTGGGGTAGGGAGATGGATGGGGAGAGTGTAGTAGTAACCCAGAGAATAGATAAGGGAGGCCATATGGAGAAATTGGTGAATCATTGGGATTATGGAGGTATGAGTACAGGTTGATTGAGAAAACATGCACAATTGTTACAAAGAAAAATAAAAGACGTAGAAATACAACTTACAAGGGATGTGAAGGACTTCTTCAAGGTAGCTACAAACTACTCCTCAAGGAAATAAGAGAGGACACAAACAGATGGAAAAACATTCTGTGCTCATGGATAGGAAGAATCAATATCATGAAAATGGCCATACTGCCCAAAGTAATTTAGAGATTCAATGTTATTCCCATCAAGCTACCATTGACTTTCTTCACAGAACTAGAAAAAACTGCTTTAAATTTCATATGGAACCAAAAAAGAGCCTGTATAGCCAAGACGATCCTAAATGAAAAGAACAAACTGGAGGCATCCTGCTACCTGACTTCAAACTATACTACAAGGCAACAGTAACCAAAACAGCACGGTACTGGTATCAAAACAGATGTATAGTCCAATAGAACAGAATGGAGGCCTCAGAAATAACACCACATATCTATAACCATCTGATATTTGACAAACCTGACAAAAACAAGCAATGGGGTAAGGATTCCCTATTTAATAAATGGTGCTAAGAAAACAGGCTAGCCATATGCAGAAAACAGAAACTGGACCCCTTCCGTATACCTTATACAAAAATCAATTTAAGATGGATTAAATACTTAAAACCTAAAACCATGAAAACCCTGAAAGAAAACCTAGGTAATACCATTCAGAACATAAGCATGGGCAAAGACTTCACAACTAAAACACCAAAAGCAATTGCAACAAAAGCTAATGTTGACAAATGGGATCTAATTAAACTGAAGATCTTCTGCACAGCAAAAGAAACTATCATCAGAGTGAACATGCGGCCTACAGAATGGGAGAAAATGTTTGCAATCTCTCCATCTGACAAAGGGCTAATATCCAGAACCTACAAGGAGCTTAAACAAATTTACAAAAAAAATCAAACAACCCCATCAAAAAGTGGGCAAAGAACATGAACAGAGACTTCTCAAAAGTGGCCAACAAACATATGAAAAAAAGCTCATCATCACTGGTCATTAGAGAAATACAAATCGAAACCATAATGAGATACCATCTCATGCCAGTTAGAATGGTGATCATTAAAAAGTCAGGAAACAACAGACGCTACAGAGGATTTGGAGAAATATGAATGCTTTTACACTGTTGGTGGGAGTGTAAATTAGTTCAACCATTGTGGAAGACAGTGTGGCGATTCCTCAAGGATCTAGAATCAGAAATACTATTTGACCCAACATTGACTTCAGCTTTGGATGTTCTTGAATTTTTATAGTGATGGTGAATCCAAGTGGAGAGAGCTACAGGTAGTTTTATATGTGAGTCCACAGCTCAGGAAAAGATTGGGCTGAAGATACATATCAGGGTGTTATCAAAATATAGATGAAAAATTCATAGGAATAGATGAGATTACACAGAGGAAGTCTGAAAAGTTAAAAGAGAAGTGGACACAGAATGGAATCTTGAGAGATTCTAGTGTTTAAAAGATGGATGGGGAAAGAATTGCCATCAAAGGATACTGAAAAATAGTAGCTAGAGATGCTAGTAGGCTCGCTGGTCTAAAAGGGGAAATCCCACTTTCTTTGCTAGTGAATGGTTCCGGAGTGAGGATGTGACCCTATTCAGGCTAATGACTTGAGGAGAGAGTTCACTCTCCAAGACCCAGGGAGAAATAGAAGAAATAGAAGAAATAGAGAAATAGAAGAATAAACATCATAAAGAAAATAGGGATTAAAGCAAAACTTATAGAACATTGTAAATGTCTATGTATAAAAATGTCTCTTTAATGCTGTTTTTTTTTTTTTTTTTAAAGAGATGAAAGTCTCACTTTGTTGCCCCCATCAGTGAGGGGATCATAGCTCACTGCAGACTCAAACTCCTGGGATCAAGTTATCCTCCTGCCCCAGGCCCCTGAGTAGTTGGGGCCAGAGGAACATGTATTTTTTTGGTGTATATTTTTATTTAATTATATAAAATAATTAAATTTATTTTCTCTGTATATTTTTATCTAATCTCTTTAAATATAGTAAGTCATTGGTATCATTTGTAAATTAAAATGCAATTGACATATAGAATATGATCCTATTACAAAAGATAATTTCAAACTTTGCCATCAGCTTGGAATTTGTTCTCTACTTTTCCCCTTTGAAAGGAAACTTGTCAAAAGGTTATGTCAAGTCCTTGCTTTCTCATCTTGTCTGTACTGTGCTCCCAGCTTTTAGTTGAAGCAGGGCCATTCCTTGGGCTCGTAGTCAAAGATGACTACCCTTCTGTCAGATGTAAACTATCTTCTGGTCCAGGATATCATAACTGAGAAGGCTCTGTTAATAAAAGTCTTTAGTTTAGCCTGTTATTGCTGAATGATTTTTTCATGGAGTACTTATTCTCCGCGTTCACGAAATCAGTAACGTTGTCATTTTAATAGCTTCTTTTTATGGCAGATGCCATAAGCATATTTCCTTCCCCTTCCAGCACACTGCCTATTATGCAGATACAACTTTAACCAAGCAAAGTTGTAAGAGGTATAAATAAATAATTTTGCATTTTCCTCGTAGGACAAATGACTAAATGCTAATTTGGAACCTGGCAAACTTGGCTTGCTTGTTAGAAAATTTTAGAATAATGTGCCCCCTTACTGCAATTCATGCCGTATATCCTATTTTATATGGCGAATCCCCAAATGAATAAAATGAATTGTGCTTCTCCTAATGCTATTTTCTGGAAGACAGGAAACTTATGTGTGGCAGAGGCAGAAATTTAGTGTTGCTTCCACTGACTGAATCCTATTTTTCATTTATATATTCCTACCATCTTAGGGTGAAATGATGTTATTTCTGTAAGTTTATCTATATGATGACCCAAAATATCACCTCTGATGTTTCATGAACCACTTTATTTCCTGAGGTTTAAAGTGTCTGTATTTTTAGCAGGTACAGAAAGACATGGTTTTCTGTTGATGCTGACAATTCTGTGCATACTAGGATGCCTACATTAAATTCAGTCTCTTTTTAAAGTTAGTAGAATTCTGTTTTTCTCTGATTCATTTAAAATTCTTGAAGAACTACTTAGTATTCAAAACCTAAGTAGCACAAAGTGATAATGTTGCAGTTCGACCTCTAAAAACTTCTGCTTTTGATCCAAAGTTACTTTTCAACAAATATTTGCTGAGTACCAGTTATTTATTGGGAACTAATGTAGAGTCTGAGATAACACCATTGAAAAGAACCAAGTTGGTGCTCATGTAGCTTATATTCTAGTCAAAAGAGAAAGGCAATACACAAGTAAACTCATAAATGTATTACATACCATGTATGCTTTAGAGAAGGTAAAAATTAGACAGTGAATTGTTGGGGGGTATTGTTAATATACATGGACTGGTCAGAAATGGCCTCTCTGATAAGGGGACATGTAAAATGAAGAACAAGAAGTAGATTTAGCAACTAAGAGGCCAGGTGACTGTAGATTTGGCAACTAAGAAGCCAGGTGACTGGAAAAACCATCTACATGAAAGACTGATAGTCAGCTAGTATATAGTCATTAACTAATGGTTGGTTTCTGTCTCATACTAGTTATTAAATGTTTTGAATATCTTCCCTATCCATGATGGCAACAGATTTTGACAAGAATATTTCTGTAGAAGGACACAGTAAAACACGTGCTAAGTTCTTTGAGGAACAAGGGGGAATGAGCTGGAGGTGTGGAGATGAATGTAACAGGGAGGGACGACAGGTGATGGTATGGCTTAATGGCTTGAGCTTCCAAATTGCCGAAGGGTTTTAGGGAGGAGGCAGAGATAACAGTCCTTGAGCACCAGTGAGGAATAAGGTGGGCAGCCTCATCCCCTCCACACCCAGTGAAACAAGTAGTGTGGGAGAGAAAGACACCACTTGAGTTGGCTACATGTAAAGCAACATCCTCAGAAGACAGCCAGATTTCAGTTAGACAGAAATAGAGGAAATATTCAGAGACTAAATTAAGGATAAAGGGTGTTTTGTCAATGACAGGTGGCAATTCTCAGAGGGTATAGTAGAAGGTCAGAGAGGTCAACTGTCAGTGGAAGCTCAAGTCAGATTATGTACAGACCTATATGGTGATAAGAGCCCGGGGGAGTGGGGGATCATCAAAGGAGCACTCAGGTAGGGCAGGGTGTGATATGTACTGAAGGCTTGTCACAGTGAGCGTGAGGAAGATGGATGTGGTATCTTTCTGGTGCAGGCATAACTCCCTGGGTGGTTCAGTCATAGTGATGGTGGAGTGGAGGCAGCTAAGGCACTGTGACATCTGTAGGGATGTGTGACTCCGTGGGCACTCTCTGTGAGCTCTGCCTAATGCCACGTGGTGGACACCCCATATCCAATTAATCAGGTAAGTGCCACAGCTCTGCTTCAACTATACACACGACACAAAACATCTGAGTCCAAATGGAAAACTTCATGTAATTATCCAGATAGTTTTTAAATATTCAGATAAGGTTTCATTATATTGAAAAAAAAAAAAAAAAAAACCTTTGTATGACTCTCAGAAAATTTAACTTTTGATCTCTCACACTTTTAAATGTGCTTCTTTGTCTGTTTTGGCGAAAATTACCTACATCTGATATTCTGTAGCTGTAGAGCCACTTCTTTACAAAGAAGGGGCGGCAGATCCTATATGAAGTTAAGTCCTGGGTTTGATTAAAACTCATCAACATATATAATTTCTTTTTCAAATAGAACAACATAGAACTTCTGAAAGAACTGATCTCTGGATTCACCTTTTCTGGACAGTGAAGTTTCTCATCCAGCACTTTGCTTTATACATCAGGTTTAAGAGCATTTTGCAAAAAGAAGAAAGCATTGTACAATTCTAGAGTCACTGGTTTGGATTTTAACTCCTGCTGTGGCTTCTCAGGCTAACCAGTCCCTGCACAGATGAGGAAATAGACGTGGTCAAGGCCCCAAATTACATTAGTGGCACATGCGGGACCAGATCCCAGAGACCTGGACTGTTGCATTTTGTTTTTCTTTGACATCTGGAGCAACAATCTCTCTGTAACTTTGTCAAAAAACTCCCGTTTCTCTTCAAGCTATTTCTGTTATCACACAAGGGTAAAACCACAGAGGCTGAGAAGGCCGAGTCTCACAGTACTCAAATGAACCTATCAACAGATTTGGGTCTCTCTCCTCTCAGTGAACTCTGCTCTGAGCACTGGAATGACAGCCAGGAAACTGACGAATACGTTGGCATTTGCTTAGTAGATACTATATTTCTTTCGTTAGTTTCCTCAAGCATAAAATGAATACATAGGAGCCGATAATCTCCAAGGGCTTTTAAAACCCAAACTATAGATAACTCTATGAAAGTCTTAGCAATCTGAGTTTTGCAGAGGTGGACCAATAAGGATTTCTGAAATATTTTACTGAAAATAAGTCTTTAGCTGCAGCCTGTGAAGAAGATAATTGTTGAACTGTTACACATTTGTTGAAATTTTTTTAATACATAGGCATCAACACAACCAGTTTGTATGCACCTTAGGAATAAGAAACACATCCCTTATGGGTTTAACTTTTTTAGTTTTATTTCCACAAAGGAGACAAAGGCAGTTTACTTATTCTGCAGTTACCGTAGGTGGAAAGCTATCAATAAAATCCCATGGTTTCCCCAGTGGTTATGCAATCCTAATAATTAAATCTACACATCTGCTAAATAACAGCAGATTCAAAGTCTAGCAATTTACGTGGAAGAAAACAGATGTCATTTCAGTATAATCTCTTCACTTTCACCATGAGTGCTGTGAACGCTGCATATCCCACAGTGATTAATCTATCAAAATACTCTACTCCATTTACTCCATTTTATTACATCCTGTGTCACAGGAGATGGAGCAGCTGTTTCTGGATAGAAAGCAAAGAACTAGTACAAAATAAAGCATTCTCTGAATAGGTGCAGCAAACCGATTTCCTGAATTATTAAAAAAGAGAGATCAAGTGTCTACAATAGGGTGATTTTCAGAAACTCTGGTGGAACTCCTGTCTCAATCAACAGCAAAAATGGAGAATGATCTGAAGCATACAATGAATAGTGCATTTTCCCTTCACAGAGAGATGCCCTGCAATGCAATTCCATCCTTCTGAGTTGAAAACCCGGGTCATATCCTCTGTTAAGCACAGCAATTCGATTTGAAGAGCAGGTTCTTTCTTAATTTAGTTGCCATTAAATAAAACCCCATCTTAAGGGAAAAATAACAATATGTGAGATAATCCGAAATTCTGAAAATTTATGCTGAGAAGTTTAGAAAGAAAAAATTAGGGTTTGTTATTCTAGGCAAATATATTTGGTTATGAAAAGTGTTATCAAAAAGGACATTGAATATTTGCTGGGAAGTTACCAAATACATTTTCACTGATGCAAATGGGATTAAAAGAAAAGAAGGTGGAGAAATTTAAAAATACATATATTTAACGTATTAGAAAGAAGCATTGTATTTTATTAGATGAATAACTGAAACTTTGGTTCACATAAGAATTTCTTGGAGTGCTAAAACCCCCAAATATTTTGATTCAGTGAATCCTGGATGAAGTTCAGGAATCTGAATTTTTAAGATGCCTGCTAGTTAATTCTGATGCAAGTCATCCTTGGATGATTCTGAGAAATGTGGTCTAAATCATAGTTCAGATAAACGTGTATTGGTACTCTCATGTAGTATGTATACATTGTAGGGACTCAACATGTGTTTGCCAAAAGCATGGGACAATTAAGAACTCTTATCTTTGGAGTCAGACATCTGTGTTTAGGTTGTAGTTCTTCCTTTTGCTAGCATTTTCATTTTGGGCTAAAGTTTTATTCTTTCTCAACCTTAGTCTTATCATCTGTAAAATGAGTGCACACAAACTTACCTTCTAGAGTGATTTTGAAAATGTATAATTAATAATTAGCTCCTTGCAGGATCAGTCTACAATGGTTGCCTTTCATTCTTTTCCTCCCCATTCTCTTTTCAACTCACTCATATCAGGCTTCTGCCCCCACAGAATCAAAAACCATCAATAGTGCTCTCATTGTGGTCACAAATGACCTCCACCTTGTTGAATCCAATGGCCAGGGCTTAGTCTTAGCAGGATTCATATAATTGTGCTTTTTTCTTCAATAGAATTTCTTTGCACACCACCTGAGAATCAAATTTTCGTGGCTTTCCTCTCACCTTGCTTGTTGCTCCTTCTTGGTCTCCTTTGCTGGCTCCTCCTCCTCTCATGGCCGATCAGTGTTGGAGTGCTCCAGGACTCTGTCCTTGGTTCTCTTCTCTATCTACATTCACTCTCTGGTTTTAGATATCACATCTGATGGCTACCAAATTTATATCTCTAGTATAGATTTTTTTTCCCCCGAGCATACCAGAATCATGTATCAAACTATCCCTTTGCTATCTCTACTTGGATGTCTACTAGACATTTTGAACTGAACACAGCCAAAACTCAACAACTGATTTTTCCTCCACTTCCCCAAACCTGCTGTAAGTATGACTTTCTCCATCTCAGCCAATGACAAATTCATCCTTCCAGTTGCTCAGGACAAAATCTTGGAATCATGCTTGATGCTTCTCTTAATCTCATACTCCCTATCCAATCCCTCAGGAAATTCTTATGACTCTTCCATATTTTCCCACCTCCATGGCTATCATTCTGATGAGAGCCACCATGATCTTTTTCCTGAAATAGTCCAAAAGCCTAACTAATTGCCTAAAGAATTTCCCTGATTTAACCTTTGCCTCTCTGCAGTCTATCCTTTACAAAGAAAGCAGAAAAATCCTTTTAAAGTATGAGTCAGATCATATTACTCCACTACTAAAAACTATTCAATGACTTTCTACGTCACTCAGTAGAAAAAGCCAAGTTCTCATTATGACCTACCAGTTCCTATGATATAGTCCCCATTTTGTCTTTAACCTTATTTCCTCATCTCCATTGTCCTCCAGCCAAACTGACTTCTGCTATTCCTGAGTCTAGCATGACTGCACTGACATTTCAACCTACCTGTAATATTCTACTCCAGGCATTCTCATGGCTTTCTCCCTCACCTTCTTCAAGTCTTTGCTCAAAAGTTACCTTCTCAGTGAGTCCTCCCCTGAACACCCTACTTAAAACTACACCCTCTACCCTCTCCTTGACCCTTCTCGTCTCCTTCCCCATTTATTTTTATACATAATACATATCATTTTCTATATTATGTAATCTACTTATTTTTATTACTAGTTGACTGTAAGCTCTATGATGACAGGGATTTATTTTCTTTTTTTATTCACTGTTGTGTCCCTAGTACCCAAAACATTGCCTGACACATGGTAGATGCTCAATAAATATTTATTGAAAAAAGTAATGAATGGCCCCTGATTTTTATTAACATAATCCATTAATGCATTAAATACTTTTATAGATATTGAGATAGTCTTCCTGAAATAAAACTGGTTTTAAAATGATTTCATTTGATGTATAACTCATATGCTTCTTTTTAAAAATTGATCATAATAGATGACAGGTAGAAGGACTTAGAGTGTGCAAAATGTTCTACATGCCTTACGTACATCCCCTCATTTAACACTTATAAATGACCATGAAGATGACATTATAATTATTATCTCTATTTTGCAGATGAGGAAAGTGATGAATAGAGAGGTCAAGTGATTTGCTCAAGGTTACACAGCTATTAAGCTTCAGAGCTTGGATTCAAGAGTTGGGAGCCTTCTCCAGACTCTGCTTTGACAACATCCTGGGTAAATAGCCACATGGGGCCACAGAATAACTCAGTGACTAGTTTTGTTCAAAACACTGGCTGTTTGATGTTTTAAAATTACTTTTCAACAGTTGTGTGTCAGATGTAGTCGGCCTTTGATTCACCTTTTGGATAGTCCCTGTTGCTTTGTTCCTAAGACTTAGATCTGTAAATTGCTAGGCATTTATCTCTATTTCTTGCATTTTTGACTGCTAGAGGCTAATCAAGTACATGCCCTATCTGAAAAAAATTTTTATAAGTATATGTTATAGGCCTATTGGGTATTCCTAACTTGGTCCATTTTCTTTTCTTCTATAGAAATAACAGCTTGGCCTCAAACAAGCTTTCAAGGAGACCCAGATGGTGAATAATAATTTTAATAGATCCATTGTTCAGTTTTAAAAAGATATCAGTCTAGTCATTAATGAAAGCCAGGAAATTGCTTTACTGTAGTAAAGTACTGTCAAAAGACCATTTATAAATTGTGAGGATATTACTTTTTCAATTAAATTTAAATATGATAATGAATGAAGACAGAGTTGTACCAGTTCATAATTAGAGGAACTTGTATAAACAGAAAGTGAGAAAAAACGTGAAGATTATCACAGTACTTATAATTTCTATGAGCAGAAGCGTCAAGAGCTCTATCTAAGGGGTCAGTGCTAAATGACTGCTATTATATTTTAACCTAGTTTGCTTGGGTTATTTTTAAACTTTTGACTTTTATTGTAGAGGTGTGTTATCTACTAGAGACCAAATCTTTTACTGAGTTCAAATTCTGATTGAGGTCATCAGTGATTATGGGAGAACTCATAAATAATATCCCTTACCTTGTGGGTAGAGATTGTGATTTCAAGAGCCCATTAATAATGGTTATTCTTTACTATTGTCTATAGTTGGATAGAAGCAAGGTTAGATTGCCCTGAGGAAACAGAAAAAAAGTTTATGCATGAACTTTCTGATAACCTGGAGAAAGTTAACTGAAAAACTATGGTCAAAGTGCTAAAAGTAGCAAATAATTTACTATAAAACTTTAGACTTCTTTTGGTTTTCAGTTGAAAATGACAATGCTTTGGCTTTAGAAATTTATTTTATAACTTGAAGTCATTTTTGCAAGTATATAATTGCTTTCTGAGGCATGGCATATGAAATCTGATGGCTTTTTATTGATACATTAATATATATAAACATTCTTAGGCAGTTATTGTTCTTTTGAAAGTTATTCAGTATTTTCCGCAAACTGGGGGACTTAATGAATCCCAGAACATGAATTCATAGATAAAATTGGATCTTAATGAGAGTTAGATATACTACTGTGCAGTGGATAATGTTGTTACCCAGCTGGTATGTATTCCCCTTTTCCTGTTTTCTGACAGAACCTAAATTCAGATATCCACCTTAGCCTTCTAGTCCTGGGAAAGCTGACTCCACTGCAGAGGAGGCAGAACTTGATTAGTTTAAGCTATTTAACATAAGACCTTCCTTTGAAGACTACTATTGGATCAGGGTTGATACATGACTTATTTTGACAATTCAGATTGTAGGAAAGGACATATACTCCATGAGTGTGGGAGAGGTTTTTCTTTCTCTCTTCTGTTTGGTATAAACAAGAAAGCATGAAGTTCTAATGTCCAAAGATGGTTAACTTGAAGTAATTAGAGATCACTGTTAGGATGAAACTGATACTGAGGATTGCTGAGTAGAGGGGAAGAAAGAACTTCAAGCCTTCGTAGCATAATTGAACTCTCTGATTGAACTGAACATAGAGTTCTCACACTTTTGGGCTTCCCTTAATGGTAGATATTCAATATCCTATTATTGTAACTACTTTGAGACCATACTTCATAATGAAATACAATAGGCTGGGTGGCTTCAGCTACAGACATTTATTTCTCATACATCTAAAGGTTGGAAAGCCAAGATCAAGGTTCCAGCAGATTTGGTTCTTGGGGAAAGGCATTCTTTATGGGTTGTAGATGGCCACCTTCTTGCTGTATCCTCACATGGCAGGAAGAGGAAGCTCTGATGTCTCTTTCTCTTATAAAGGCGTTATTCCTATCAGGTGGATTCCACCCTCATGATCTCATCCACACCGAATTACCTCCTAAATGCACTACCTCCTAATAACTTACATTGGGAGTTAAGGCTTCAACATGTGAGTTTGGGGGGAACACAAACATTTAGTCTATAACATTCTAACTGGACCCCCCAAAATTCATGCCTTTCTCACATGCAAAATACATTGATTCCATCCCAACAGTCCCAAATGTCTTAATTGTTTCAGCATCAACTCTAAAGCCTAAAGTTTCATCTATCATTATCTACATTAGACAAGAATGAGGCTTACCACTCATCCTGAGGGAAAATTCCTCTCTAATTGCAAACCTTCAAATCCAGATAAATTATGTGCTTGCAAAATGTGATGGTAGGACAAGTATAAAACAGACGTTTCTATTCCAAAAGGGAGAAATTGGAAGGAAAAAAGGAACAAGTTCCAAGCAAGTCCCAAACCTATCTTGACAAATTCCACTAGATCTCAAGGGTCCAGGATAATCCTCTCTGGTTTGATGCTCTGTCTTTTGGACCCACTGGGGATGCGGTCTCATTTCTACAGTAATGTTTTGTGGAGGGTTGCGCCCTCAGGACTCTGCTAGATGGAGGTTGGGTAACAAAGGCTCAGGGAGCCTGCCTCCACAGTTCTGGGTGGCTGCCCTCTGGCCTGATGAAATTCAGGCAATAGCCCTACCATAGTGAAACTGAAACATTTCAGAGATGTCTGATGATTTCTGAATCATCTTCAGGGTTGTTTTTCCCTTGTCTCAAAGATCAGCGCTCATTCACAACCATATAGCCTTATGATACAGTTCCGAAGGACCTAAGAAGTCCAATAGCTTTCTTTCATTTTATCTCATCTGTATTCTCTTCAGTTATAAATGGCAGTATTTACCCTCAGGTGGTTGATTATGTCTGTGGCTCACACTCACACTAATCTCCTTATCAAACAGTTGTTCAGCCCCACTCTTGGTATTCTCTGCAATATGGATAGACTGAGAATTTTACAAATCTTTAAGTTCTTGTCCTTTTCTTCTTAACAATTCCTTCTTCAATTTATATCTTTTCCTGTGTTTTATGATAAGCAGTCAGGAGTAACCAAGCTACATGTTCAACACTTTGCTTAAAAATCTCTTTGGCTAAATATCCAATTTCACTGCTCATAAGTTCTACCTTTCTCAAAACATTAGAACACAAACACAATTCAGCCACGTTCTCTGCCACTTTATAACTAGGATCATTCTTTGTCCAATAATAGGTTCCTCATTTCCATCTGAGGCCTCACCAGGATGGCCTTTATCATCTATAGTTCTACCAACATTATCTTCATGATTATTTATGTGTTCTCTTAGAAGATGGACCCTTTTTCTGTAGCTCTGCTTTTCTTTTGGAGTCCTCTCCAGAATCAACTGTAACACTGTCTTGGCCTTTTCTAGCACACACCCAAAAACTCTTCCAACCTCTACCCATTACCCAGTTCCAAAGCTACTTCCACACTTTTAGCTCTTTGTTACAGTGCACCTCACTTCTTGATATCAATTTCTATCTTAGTCAGCTTGGACTGCTATAATAAAATACCAAAGATTGGGTGGCATAAATAACACTTATTTTTTCACAGTTCTGGAGGCTGGGACTCCAAGATCAATGTGCTAGCATGGTTAGGTTCCAGACAGCCACTTTCTCACTATATGTTCACATGGCCTTTCCTTGCTGTGTGCATGTAGGGGAGAGAAAGATAGATGGAGAGAGAAAGAGAGAGAGAGAGAGAGAGAGAGAAAAGAAAGAAAGAGAGATCTTCCTCTTCTTATAAGGGCAGTAATCTTATCCTGGGGGGCTCTATTGTCAAGAGCTCATTTATACCCAATTACTTCCCAAGGGCCTCACCTCCTAATACCATGGGGGTTAGGGCTTCTCCCCCTTGGAGGAGAATAAACTTTCAGTCCATAGCAGAGGGCTTATAATTTTATTTGAGACTTGGAGTTTCAGAGCCACCTACCATTGTCTGCGTGGTCTGAGATATAATGGCCATAATCAATCATCCTGCTGGAATGTCCTTCACACTTGGGAAAAGTTCTCCTTGGGCAGGGGTAGGGAAGTACGAAACAAACTCTGAAGCAAGACCAACCCTTATTTGTCTTCCAGTTTTCCTGGAAGGTAGAAAAGAACCTGCATAGGGGAAGTTAGATTAAGAAAACTCTTAAGGCAAAAAGCTGGGAGCAGAAAGTAGTTTGTGTCTTTATAGGCATACCTAGTAGTATTGTAGAGAATAAAAGGGCGGGACACTGCACATTGACCTATTTGCTGCACTATAGAGAGAGAGTGATTTCTACATAGGAGTCAGAGTCTGAGACTTTTGGATTAAGAGCAGCAGCAGATGCACAGGGCTTCATGGCAGAGCTAAAAGAAATTTCTCTTCAGGAGAAGCTTGTGAGCAGACAGCTTGGGAAATATAAGAAAAGCTTCACTTTTCAAAGTATGTTAGAGGAAACTGACCCATGAAATGGGGATTGAGGTGGCACTGGATATTGACGATTCTGTTACATTTTTATGTAACACAACTGAAATGGCAAGCCTCTCTTCCGTTTTTGTTCCTGAAGGAGAGAATCTTTGCTAGCCTTTACTGTGACCAGCACTCAAAATCTATTTTGCAACCTTCAAAGAAGGGAGGGAATATGTCAAACCATTGCAATTGTAACACAGCTCCTTCCATTGAAATTTCACACTTTTTACTGGAAGTATTGCAAACTTGAGTGCCACCTGAGCACACCAGGAATCTCTCCATTAGAGCAGGGTTTGGCAAATCTTTTTTTGAAAAATGTCAAGGAGAAAAAAATTTAGGCTTGGGGGGCCACATGCTTTCTGTTGCATCTACCCAGCTCCACCATTGAGGCAGAAAGCAGCCACAGACAATCCATAAATAAATGAGTATGGCTGTGCTTCAATAAAATTTTATTTATGGTCACTGAAATCTAAATTTTATGTAATTTTCAAGTGTCACATTATATGTCACATTTTTTTTTAATTGTGTTTTTCTACTATATAAAAAGGTAAAAACTATTTTTAGCTTGTGAATCACATAAAAACAGGTGGTAGGTTTGACTTGGCCTGTGGGCCATAGTTTGCTGCCTCCTGCACTAGACAGTAGCCAGCCATAGAGGGCAATGGGCCTCTTTCTCATAAAGAAGGATGAATGCCAGTCTCTTAATACCAGTTCAGCCTCTTCACCTCTGAGAGCAGTTTCCCTTCAATAAATCACCTGTAAAGTACATCCTTCTCACAAAGACAAGCATTAATTTTCCTCTGAGAAAATGCAGGCTTGCCTGTAATGAGGAAAGGACATTTTTCCTATCAGCTTGGGTTTTGTGTTTTGTCCTTTGTGAACAACAAACTGCTCTATTGCTATGCTGAGAAGCATTTGGCTCTTTTTTTGCCAGACCTGAAACTTGGCTGAGTCACAAGAACAACCACGCTGGTTGTCAATGACTGTTCTTTTTGGTGCCAGAAGGAATGGTGCCAACTATGATTAAATTCTTTTGATTTCTGGCCTCCTGCTGATGTGGACAGTAAGAGGAGGTACTTGCCAGTTCTCCCCACACATATATACAGTTTTAAAAGCAAAAATACCACTATATAGTACATGTTGTTTCTCTTTAAGAAAACACAATACAGCCAACATTTTTCCATATTATCTATCACATTATTGTAAATGGCCATTCACTATTTCATCATACATTATAAAATGACTTGACTAAGTTCTCCATTTTTGATATTTAAGTAGTTGCTAATTTTAAAATCTTATAAAATTGTGTGATGAAATTTCTTTAAGATATATCTTTATGCTGATTCATAATTGTTTCAGGCTGAGTTCCTAGAAATGAAATTGTTGGAGTAAGCATGTATTAAAGGCTTTTGATAAGTGTCACAAAAATACACTCTAGATTTAGCTCAATCAGTTTATATTCCCATCAGCAATACATGAAAGTTTCAATTTCTCTGTACTCTTGCCATTAAAAATTTAATTTGTTAGGAAAGTACAAAATTAAATGTACTTTTAAGTAAAATGTTGTATTTCTATATATCTTTCTCAATATTGTGAATATTTAATGGGGCAAGGACACTGTCTATTTGATTGTTAATTCTGGGTTCCTAGTACAATGCCTGGCATATAGTAGCTATTCAATAAATTTGGTTTGAATTAAAAATGAAAGAAAAAGGAGACAATATTGCTTATATCTAGATAAGCACTTTACATATTTTCCTCAATTTTTCAGACCAGTTATTTTGTTATAAATATGATCTGATTAAATTTATTGAGGTCTGCTTTTTCTAAGCTATGCTTACTAATATACTTTTCAAAAATATGACTTAGAATGTAGAATGGAGGTCGGGCACGATGGCTCACTCCTGTAATCCCAGCACTTTGGGAGGCCAAGGCGGGTGGATCATAAGGTCGGGAGATCGAAATCATCCTGGCTAACATGGTGGAACCCCGTCTCTACTAAAAATATAAAAAAATTAGCCGGGCGTGGTGGTGGGCACCGGTAGTCCTAGCTACTTGGGAGGCTGAGGCCAGAGAATGGCATGAACCTGGGAGGCGGAGCTTGCAGTGAACCCCGATAGTGTGACTGCACTCCAGCCTATGCAACAGAGCGAGACTCCATCTCAAAAAAAAAAAGAAAAAAAGGTAGAATAGAAGACAGAATGATTGTAGTAGATAGCTATGTGAATCTCTGATTTTGATCTTTATAGGAAATCTATTGTTTCTATAACTTTATACTGCTGGTAAGCTTTCCATCTGTCTCTCCTGTTTCAAATCCAATTATGTAATTCACTGCATCAGGGGTAAACATCTTTTATTTGGGATGTGTGTATATCCAAAGACTGAGAAATTTTGTGGATACTTACACAGATTTGATAAAGCAAAAATAAATAGCCTTCGACAAGACATAAATGGAAATCTCCTTGTCACTTGAGTGCAACTAGGATTTTGCTACCGTAACAGTAGTTGCCCCTGTACATTCAAATGAAGAAATGCCTGCAAGGGCAAGATTCTCTCTTCAGATTAATATCCTACTGTTACTTGATTGTCTCGGTTGACTTATAGACCTTGTAGTGTGGGTAAAATAGTTGTCTATTTACAGAGACAAAGTAATTTCTAACTCCAAGGTCATTTGCCGTTTATAGAAAAGAGAACTTCTGAAGTTTTATAGAAACAGCACTCAGGTGACAGGCGTGGAAAAAGTAACAGATTCTCTGGGCACAACACTTTCAGGAGCTCTTGCCTCTTCATCATGAGTTTTGTAGACTTAAAATGTTAACTCATGAGGGGATGCATCGTTGTTTCTTGTTCACTAATATACTACAAGAATCATGATCGATGCCTAGTACACATCAAAACCTCAATAAATATTTGTTAACTGGTGAGATTTTGTATATTTCCTTTCTCTATTTTTTTGAGATGGAGTCTCACTCTGTCGCCCAGGCAGGAGTGCAGTGACACAATCTCGGCTCACTGCAACCTCCGCCTCCCAGGTTCATGCCATTCTCCTGCCTCAGTCTCCCGAGTAGCTGGGACTACAGGCGCCCGCCACCACAACTGGCAAATTTTTTTTTTTTTTTTTTTTGTATTTTTAGTAGAGACGGGGTTTCACTGTGTTAGGCAGGATGGTCTTGATCTCCTGTCCTGGTGATGCACCCGCTTCGGCCTCCCAAAGTGCTGGGATTACAGGCGTGAGTCACCGCACCCGGCCATATTTTCTTTTTTTAAATTCTTTTTTCCTTTTTTCTGAGCATTCACAAAATTCCTTTTTTCTCAACATTTACAAAATGCTTGGTGCTTTGCAGTTACACAGTTTGTCTTCAGGGAGCTTATAGTCCAATTGGAGGGACAAAACCCCAACACACTGGAAGTTTACTAGTTAAGATTGATTCAATATCTTAGCCAAAGTTTACTAGTTGAGATTGCTTCAACATCTTAGCCACAAATAACCATCTTTTCAACCCCCTCTGGAAGAAGCCACTTAAAACATAAAAAGTAAAAATTCTGTAATAATGAGTGACTGGGCTTCCTTCCTACAATTTTCTTCCTTCTCATATCCTGTTTCAGACTGGTATAACTCATACTAGTATGTCTCTCTCTCTATATAAATATCTTTCAGTAGCTCCCATTTACTGCAAAGTAGAATTCAAATTCTATCTGTTGGCTGTGATAGATCAATGATGATTGCCAAGGCTCTGATATTTCTCTCATTGAGAGGTGGTGTCTATGTCTTCTCCCCTTGAATCTGGGCAGAATCCATGACTACTTTTGCCAGTAGATATGGTAGAAGTGATACTTCACCAGTTTTAAGACCCAGGCCTTAAGAAACTGACAGCATCTACTTCCTGTCTTTTGGAACACCTACTCTTGGAACCTGAGCTGCCAGATAAGAAGTTCAACTATCTTGCTGGATAATCTGTGTGGAGAAACCCTGAAACAACCAGAAGAGGTAGAGTGGCCCAGCTAAGCCCTGCTTTGTAGCCTTCCCAACCAAGGTACCAGATATATAAAAGAAACAGCCTTTGATCCTCTATTGCAGCCTAGCTACCAGCTGAATATCACCGTGTGACTTTGAGCCAGTTGAGCCTTGCCCATTTTATAACTCAGAGATTGTGAAATAACTTTGCTTCCATGACATCAAGTTTGGAGTGGTTGATTACATAGAAACAAGCGACCATAACAATAGCTTATGAAGCTTCTTATATACCAACACCAATCTCTTTCTTCATCATTTTCCTCCACTTAAAAAAATTAATAGACTATTAATTTTTTGAGCAGGTTTTGGTTTATAGAAAAAATGAGTAAAAACTATAGAGAGTGCTTCATATACCCCACTTCCCCCACCAATACTGCCTATTTTTAATATCTTGCATTAGTATGGTATGTATGTTACAATCAATGAGCCAGTATTGACATATTATTAATTGAATTTCATCATTCACATTAGGATTTATTCTTTCTGTTTGCATTCTATGGAATTTGACAAATATATAATGACATGTATCCACCATTATAGTGTCATACAGAATTACAGTTTCACTGCCCTTAAGTATCATTATCCTTCCTCTCCACAAACCCCGACAACCACTGATACAACTATCTCCCTAGTTTTGGCTTTTCCAGACGGTCATATAGTTGGAATCATATGATAGAAAGCTTTCAGATTGGCTTTTTTTTTACTTAGCAATATGTATTTAAGGTTGTTCCATGTCCTTTGGTGGCATGATAGCTCATCTCTCCTTAATCATTGAATAATAGTCCATTGTGTGGATATACAAGTTTTTAAATTTATTTTCCTATTGAAGGACATCTTGGTTGCTTCCAAGTTTTGGCAATCATGAATAAAGTTGGTATAAAAATTCATGTGCAGATTTTGGAGTGTATGTACATTTTCAGCTCATGTGGATACATACCAAGGAGTATGATTGGATCATATGGTAAGGTTATGTTTCATTTTGTAAGAAACTGCTATAGTATCTTCCAAAGTGGCTGTACTTCTCATATTTCCATAAGCAATGAGTAAAAGTTCCTTTTGCTCCACATCCTTGTCAGCATTTGGTGTTGTCAGTGTTTGGATTTCAGCCATTCTAATAGGTGTCGTGGTGTCTTGTTGTTTTAATTTGCATTTTTAGTGACATATGATGTTGAGTATCTTTCCATATGCTTATATGCCATCTGTGTGTCTTCTCTGATGAAGCATCTATTTAGATCCTTTGCTCATTTTTAAATTGAGTTGCTTGTTTTCTTTAGTTGAATTTTAACTATTCTTTATATATTGTAGATACCATTTCTTTATCTGATTTGTGTTTTGTAAAGATTTTATACCACTTTCCTCCACTTTTAGCCTTCATTCTCCCTCAAACACACACTCATTAGACTCAAATCACACAAAAAATGACTTGCTTTCTCTTCATGTCATGCTGTCTCTAATTTCCATACCTTCGCACCCGCTATTTCCCTGCCATCTGACTCAAGATAGAGGAAACTTATACTTGAAGTACAGGAAGATTAGTAATATGACTATATCCTATTCTCTATGAAACCTTCCTGCATTCTGGACAAATTTAAAACCTCCATTATATGTGCTCAGAGGTATATAATTTTATATACCTCAATTAAAACAGTTAGTACCCTGTATTTTAACTCTTGATTTATAAGTCTGTCAACTCAAATGGATTATGGACATCACAAGGACAGGGCCCATGTTTTTTACATTTTTATATAAGTGTCCAGTGTCCCATATAAGGAAAAGGAGACACAATAGACACTAACTGTATGAGGGAGTACACAGACGAAATCTATGTGGTGAGGTGCGGGAGGAAAGATCATGAGTTATGCTGCCATGTATTTCATGGTAGACACCATAGTCTTCAATATTAAGAAATAAAGAATAACATTTGCCTAGAAATGGATGATAAAGTTCAGTGGGGAAACACCTATTTTTGGCAAAATTTTTATTACAGAGTTTTCTCTTCCTCTTGTTTCATTACAATAGTCAATATGTAGCATGAAAGTATACTTTCATGTTGTAAAAATTTTAGAAAATATAAAAAAGACTGAGGATAAAATAAACTTAACCTATAACATCACAATTTCATACATTATAGTTAATATTGTTGTCAATTCATCCAGACTTTTTCTAGTTGTTTATTTACAGTGTTCTTTTTGTAGCAAAGTAAATTTTCTCTAAAAAGTTATATTAAATCATCAGTCTTAAGAAAAAGAGAAAGAAGGACTCATTATATGCACAAAAACAATATTTAATTCTTACTGCTCTAGTTCAAATTTCCTTTCTCACAAGTTCCATGCTCAGGAATTTAGCTGCATACTATTACAAACTTTAGTCATGTATCTGTTGCTTTCTATTACTGTGTTCCTTCCCAGGATAACTTCCTCAGTGATATCAAATATAATATTGACTGGTTTCATATTAGAAAAAAAATAAGTGGGAGAAAGTTGCAAATTATCTGGACAATAGTCTCATCACAATATGATTGTCCTTGTTCTACATGAAGAAATAAAAGGAGTTACTTTATTTAACCATGAAGAAGTGGTATATAATAGGTATTTTTTTAAAAAACCAGAGAGTGAGGTCTCTTAAACAAAGACTATGTCTAAATATTTACTGAGTTCCAGAATTCTCTGTCCACCTCTAAGATGACTTTCAAATGATCCCCAGCTCCTAATATTCCCACCCTTGTATAATCTCTACTTTTTTGAGTGTGGCAGGATGTACTGATGTACACTTAAAAAACAAAATGGCAAAGGTAATGAGAGGTTGCCTCAAAGTGTTTAAGTTTCAAAAGGAGAAAAAACCAAATGGCTTCCCATTTGAGGCCTGCTGTCTCTCACTCTCGGGTCACTAGCTCTGAGGGAAGCCAGCTGCTGTGTTGTGAGGCAACTGTGAAATGTTTCAAGTGCTGAGGACCGAGGCCTTCCAATACTCATGTGATTGAACTCGGAAGTAGATACCTCACCCCCTCAGTCAGCCTGCCTCAGATCTTCAGAAGAGGCTGCAACCCCAGCTGGCAGCTTGATTGTAAACTGGTGAGAGAACTCAAGAGGTACCCAGCTGAGCAACACACACACACATATTCCTGACCCATAGAAACTGTAACATATTAAGTATTTGTCATTTTTAGCTGATAAATTTCAAAGTACAATTGTTATATAGCAATAGATAACTATAGCTAATTTAGTTCACAACTCTGTGAAAGAGTTTTTGATTCATTCCACCATCAAATGGTGCTACATATCAATGTGATCATGCTTTCCATGCTGTTTATTAACAGTTATTTTCACTGAACTGCACTTTGTTGTGCAGAGTGGGTTATTGGTGCCATGATTATAATTAAATGTTCTGACTAAAGAGAAGGAAAGGGAGAGCCTGACTAGAAGTTCTGGGTGGTACAGGTCACTTCCTGAGAGACCGGACACAACCAACTCAACAGAGGCCACTTTTTCTAGTAATTAGTCCCATTCAGGAAGTCTTATATTCTAGTATTGGTCTCCTGGGGGTCATAACTTTCCACTAGATCACTTTCTTTGGTTTAGGCCTAAGGAATACTGGAACATGTTCACAGTTCAAATACAAAAGCTGAAAGGATTTTCTTAAGTGTGTGGCACACCTGTTTTACATCAAAGCTATTCCATTCTGCTATGAGGCTGTTTATAGTCTTTAGTCACTCCCATACTCCAAATGTGAACCTTCTGAATTCCCTAAGCTAGTAATAAGACTTTCAAAGCAGATGGTACTGGTGTTGGCTACTTCTAAAGCAAAGATGTGTTTGACATCAGGTGGATACCTGGGGAGTGAAGTTAGGTTTAGTGTACCATCCAGAACAATTCTCAGTTGTTGGAACACAACATCACATCCCCGGAGTCTGAGACTATTTTTATGTAGCCTTTTCCTCCTCTTTCTTTCTAGAAGCAAGGAGTGGTTCATTGTCCCTAAGGTTAATTCAGGGAAAATTTATTGATTTCATTTACTCCCATGGCCTAGACAATAGAGTTGTACAGTCTCTTCTGATTGGCTTAAATATTAATCCAGCTCTCGAAACATTAAATTTGAGATTAACATCTCCAATTCAATGAATCAAAATCATACAGGCACAGGAAATATTACCAACATAACAGTTGGTATTTCACGGAAATAATGACAACAGTTTTTACAAAGTTATGTTAGTTTTCACACCTTAATTTTTCCTTCTGTAAAATGGTGTGATCATTCTCCTTCAAGTTGTTAAAAGTTTAAATGAATTAATACATGTAAGGCACTTGGAATAATGCCTGGCAGATGTGAATGATGCTGGCTCTTTTTTCTTACATCTTCCAAACTTGTCAGATTTGTCCTCAGCCTAAATTTACTTCTACCTTGTCCTTATACTATGAGATGACCTTTCATCATTGCTATAACTTAATATATTATTTTATTTTTATAATAAATAACTTCTTCCTGTTGTCCAACTGAACTTTTTCTTGGTCCGAGCTAATTTTTTTCTTGTCTTATTTCAGTTATTATTAGTTCATTCCTTCTTGTATTTCAATTAAATACATTTATCTTGTTTATTCCAGGGTGTTCTGGATTCAGCTTTATTATCAAAAATATTTTCACATTTTCATTTTGATCTTATTTCTAATTACAGAATAAGAGGTTTCTCCTTCCTTCCTTCCCTTTCCCTTTGCCTTCCCTTTCCTTCCCCCTTTCCTTTCTCTTTTAATGTCCTTTTTCTTTTCCTTTCTCCTTGCCTTCAAGTGAAGGACTTTATGTCATTAGTAAGCAGTAATTTGTTCATAGTATTTTGGGGATAAAAGTACTTTTTTGAGGTTCCTGAAGTCATATCTTATTGTGTCAGTGGGTAAAGTTTGCTCCAACTAGGGAACTAGGGAATTGTACTTTTTTTTTTTTTTTTTTTCCACCACTTAACTCAGGTGACAGCTGTGGCTCTTGCCTCTTATATTTGTGTATTGATACTTGATTTACACAGTTTCATATATGTAATCCCATGCAATATTTACTGCATTGTAAGTGGAAGATCCAGTTTTGAGTTGGGACAGATAGGTTGAGCAATTTGCCTAAATGAAACCACTCAGACATAGAATCTGGAGTGCCCCAGCCTTTTGACTCCCAAGTCCCAGGGTATGCATCTTTTTCTCAATTCTCTCTTTGCAAAAAAGGATGAATGTTGATAGATGCTAATCACCTAAAGCATGAAGTGGTTGTGGTGTACTAATGTACCTTGAAAAAAGTTCTGTACACCTTTCTAAGTAAATTCCTATATTAGAAATTTATAGTTCTTCTATCAAAGCCATCATGGGAGGGAAGAGTGTTTTTGTTATGCAAAAAATGAAACTACCAAAGACAATGTAAAGCAGGTTGGTGAGCACTGATCTGATAGCTCCATTAATCAATTCCAGTCTTTTGGTAAACTTTTTTTCAATCTGAGGGGAAGAAGAGTTTTATTTTTCTTGCAGAACCATTTTTTTTGAAATTTATATTATTGATTTTTCTTTTAGTCACAAAACAAGTCTAAGAAACATCTCATAAAACAGAATTTATGTATGTAGATAAACTATGGAATTTTGCCACCTATGCCTGCGCTCAGAGGAAAAGGTATTTTAAAATTGTTTTTCTTTTTTTTCAGGTTACAGAACAACATTAAAATATGTATTTTATTTTGAGAAGTTCAAGTAGTCTCTCCAAGTTTGCTTTTCTTTAAAATGGCAAGGAATGTTATCAACATAACTTGATAATGATGTTAATGTAAAACAAGTAGTAATCAGTGAGTATTTTAAAGAGTTATTTGAGATTTTCAGTATACAAATATAATCAATTACAGGTATTTTGTTAACAAAACCTTAGTATTAATATAGAATGTGCTAAACTAACAGGCAAACAGGAACACATAAAACTGTAATTCTTCTCCCTTTCTCCCATAATCAGTACTAGAGACTGGTCATTATTTTAATAAGGAACAGATTGTATGCCCATTCATTTGCACATGGACTTTTGATGAAATTTTTAACAAGAATTTACAAACTACTTGCCCTTAGCAATTCCAGCAAATGAGTTCAGCCTAGCAGTGCCTGGTGAAATAAGGTACCTGCAATGGAACGTTTTGCATTACACCCAGCTAGCCTTTACCCAAGGATTGCTCAAATAGGCTGCTGTTTCTGTTACTGTGTTATAGAATCTTTACTGAAGGAAACTCAAAATTCTACTTAGGTATGTAGCTTTGAAAACAGAGAATGAAAATATTACCAATGTGGAAAGATTTAAGTTGTGGATATGACATCAAGATGAGCTAACTGAAATGTGTAAAACTCACATTATTTGGGGCCACTCTGGTGTAATTTTTGCTTATTAAGCTAACTCCGCAACTCAATTATTAATTCTTTGAGGAAAGTCATTGAGTTTTATTGATCTCTGTATTCACAGATCCTAGCACAGAGCCTGGAACAGACCAAATAACTCAGGAAACACGTGCCAAATAGATTAGTCCAAAAAGCCTCCAGAATTTGATAAATCTTTTTCTTGTATTATTTTGCTCCAAGGGAAAAAGATTATAGTATGACTTTTTTTGTTGTTCAGCAAAGAATGCAAAATCAGTGTCTGCAGAAGGCATGGCAAGAGACTGAAATATTGATTAGAGGTACATGCAGGGCTCAGCTGGGTCACAGAGAAGTATTTAACCTAGCTTGCACAGAGGTGCCTGAGATGAGTTTTGAATGATATAGAGACATTAGCCAGGTACAGAAAATAGAAAGGTATTTCTCATGGTGGAAACAGCAAAAACACAGAAGCATGAGATAGTACAATAAATGCGGAGGGGGCCTGTCTGCGCATGCTTCATTGTGATTTCTGTACCTCCCCTTTCTAATGTTTTCTCATCTATTCATCTAATGATAAAGCATTTTGTATGCATTTTATCACAAACATTTCTCCAGTCTTTTTTATTTGAGTGTTATTTTTATCACAAATTCATATTTTGTAATCCTTAATTCCATCTTTACTTCTCATCTTACAGGTTTTAGATTTTAACAATAACCTTTCCTGTCCTTTACTTTTATGGTCCTTGACCTACTTATCCTGTTTACCTTTATCTTTAATTTCACCTGTTTTTTATTATTTAGAAACTCTTATATCTTTATTTGCATTTATGTGTTCATTCTTAATTTCCACTTGATGTTTTTCTCCTGTTCCACTCTCAATTTCAAAGTTTTAATCTTTCTCTTTTAACTCACTCTCTATTTTTAGAAAGTATTGTTTCTCCTTCTCTCTTCCAGACTGTTAGGCCAAAGGTCGGGTTCCAGCCCATGCAGAGGTCCGAGGAGAGTGGGTGGATGGGCATCGAATAGCTGAAAGAACACCTGGGGGGCTGTAGGCAGGTAAAATACGGTTTTATTCAGCACCTTTCTCATCAACACCTCTCTTAAAGTGTTCGCCTTTATGTTGGCTGCCTGCTCTGACTGCAGTCCCTCTCAGCAGTCAGCTCTGTGGCTCCCGACGCTCCTATGCTTACAGCTACACTCCCTGGCCTGTAACGCAGCCGGCGTTCCTTTACAGGGTCAGTAGCTTCGCTCTTTCCCTCTGGACACAGGCCATATGTACAGCATCAGCAGGGCAGTTATACCTTTTATAGACAAGAGTGGCACCAAGCCAAATATGAGCTTACACAAACAGGTTATATAACAAGTGAAGTTATGCACCAATGGGAAGCCAATATTCGGTGGGAGAAGTGGAGTGTGTGTTCCAGGATGGTGTTCCTTATGGCTCAGAGATTAAATGGAGAAGGATGCCCAGGGTGGAATTCAGCTGTGTCATCCTGAGAATTCTAGAATGAAGCAATTGACCCCACAGCTCAGGTGTCTCGCATCAGCTCATGGCCTGTGTGTGCTGCTCCACGATGCGTTGATAGTAGAGCAGGGAGAGGACTAGAATAAAAACGACCATGCATTCTACCCCTATGGGTCTAACTTCTTGTGCCTAGATTTGTCATTTTTGCTTTGATAAAAGGTATTTTCCTTATAAAGCCCGCTTTCTTAGAATTCCTTGTTTTGTGAAGTTCTGCATAGAAACTAAACAAAGTCTAAACTGTTACTTGTGCTGTGCATGAGTTTTTCTGTAAGTATGTCTAAAAAGGTCTGTGGCCTGGATAGGTGTAAACATTCATATTAGATTATAATGTAGTTTATATTTATATACAGTTTCACATGAATAAAAAACAAATCCAGTCAATAGTGGCTTATTTAAAATACTGTGTGGATTCGTTTCCTAGGGTTTTGGTAATGAATGACCACAAATGAAGTGGCTTCATTTATTCATGCTTTCACAGTTCAGGTGTCTACAAATCTGAAATCAAGGTTTTGGCTGGGTTGGTTCTCTCTGGAGGCACTGGGAGAGAATTCACTTCATTACTCTGTAAAAGTTGCAAATACCGGGAGAAAATAACTTTTTTCAAACCCAAACAAATTGGAGCTGGGAAAGCAAGAAGGAGGAGGAGGAGAATTCATGCTTACCTCTCTAAGGTAAGAACTGTCTCAAGGACTGTCTAAAATAACCCTGCAAAAAAATTATTTTTTAAGACTGCAGCAATTCAGATAAGATGCTCTGAAAAGACCACTTGCCCCCTGATGGCATCTCCACCAATGAACTAATGCCAACTGTATCTTTGACCCTCTAGGACCAATGAACTCTGTCTCTAAGCACCTTTCATGAATGTCTCCTTTTTGCCAGTGAAAGCTTCTTTTTACCCTCCCCTTTTCAGATGTGCCTATGGCTTGCCACAGCTGTACCTCCTGTACCTCCTGAATTATAATCCTTTTTGCTTATTTCTGAATAAACTCATTATATTAGGAGAAATTGTTGTCTATTTTTTTTTTTAGTTTGACACCTCTATTCTAGCTTCTGGTGGCCTCAGGCATTTCTTGGTTTGTGCAGCATTGCTCCAATCTCTGCCTCCCTCTTCATGTGGCCTTCTGTGTGTTTCTTTGTGTCTCTAACCTCCCTCTCTCTTCTTATATAGACACCACTCATTGGCTTTGGGACCCACGCTAAATCCAGGATATTCTCATTTTAAGATCCTTAACTTAATTACAACTGCAAAGACCCGTTTTTCAAATAAGGTCAACTTTGCAAGTTTGATGTATTGGAACTGATCACATCTTTTTGGAGGCTAGTGCTCGACACACTGCACTATTAGTGTCATAGCTTTCTTAACTTTTTTCTTTGCTGATGTTGCTAAGCAGGTGTGATGTCTGACTCCTATTAACTTCAATAGGGATGGCACGAGGTTTAAGAGATCAAAGAAGAGTCCCAGAGCCAGCAAATGAAACATGGGGTTTATTTGGGGCACTTATTTACTGGACAGTCCCGTGGAAGTGTGCTGGACAGGAGAAGTGAACCACTTGTAAAATGTATACAGTTTACATAGCGTTTTCACATGGCACACTGCCCCGGCAACCTCCACCTGGCAAACTTCATTTAATTCAAAACAATGAGCCTTGATTTCCTGTATGGCCTGCATTCCACAGGATGGGCCGAAAGTTCAGATGTTCCTTATAAATAAGGAATGAATCTCTCGATTGGTCACCCCTGGATTCCTTATCTCAAAGTCCGAACACATATTATTCTTAGATCACAGGCTCATTCTCAAGGGTAGGATTAAGTTATTGCTGTCAAGAGTGTCCCAGCCATATAGCAGGGGTGAATAAAGCAGGGGTGCACTGGGTATTTTGGTGTTATTTAAGAATCCATGCCTACTCCAAAATGACAGAGATAATTTATATTTTCTTCCAAAAGGTATAAATTTGTAAAGTGACAGAACTTCACAGAAAGCCCTTATGCCAAAACCAGCATCCTAATAAGGAAGAAGTGGGACCTGCTCACACTTAGGATGTCTGATAGAGGCACTTGGAAACCGGAAATCTCTAAATTCCCTGAATCCTTTGGACCTGCAGAAGTAGCCCACGCATCCTTGTAGAAAATACAGGCCCTCTCCTTGATTGAAGACTATGCAAATTCCTTTAATAAGGTCAATACCTTATAAGACAATTCCTCTCCTCCCTTTTTCACAAACTGACTTCACTTCACCTCTGGCCACCAGATCATATGAAGTCTTAGCATAAGCTAATTAGGGGAGTGCTGGGACTGCAAAGGGAGAGATTATACACCCCCAAAATCCTATAATACCTGTTTAATATAAGCTAGGAAGAAGGAGGAGTTAACCCTGAGAGTGTTGGATGGAAGCAGAATACAAAGTTGGCTAAGAGAGAGTGATAATGCAAGAGCTTTATTCTGTGATAGGATTCAACACTCTGGCCTGGGCCCAGGTTTATTGCTTTTAATATGTCTCTGAGATGGTTCTTGAGTATTTTGAAGAAGCGCCAATTTTCTTAAATGAAATGGAGATGACAAAACTGTCATGAACAATTGTGGAGAAAGCAATCAAAAAAGGCTCAAGACAATGGGCATGATCCCAGGTGGGCCCATTAGCTGACAGTGTTCACTGAGAGGCTCCAATGATTACTCTATTTTCCAAGATGATAAGGGGATCAACAGGTTGCTTAAAGGCTTGGGAGTGGTTCATGTGGCAGGAGATGCTATTCCAGTAGTGGGCTCTTTATGAACAAATGGAGGTGCTAGGATCCTGGAATAGCAGAGGGCAAGTGGCAGCATTTTATTTTCATAATCAAGGTGTGTAGAATTCCTATAATAGGGAGCAAGTTCTTCCTTGCCTTTTTCCCAGTTAAATTGTTCTTCCTCCCTCATCCCATTTTTGCTTCTGTTTATTTTGGGAACTATAAACTCTATA
This sequence comes from Theropithecus gelada, assembly GCF_003255815.1. Taxonomy (NCBI): domain Eukaryota; kingdom Metazoa; phylum Chordata; class Mammalia; order Primates; family Cercopithecidae; genus Theropithecus; species Theropithecus gelada. The sequence goes on along the minus strand of NC_037682.1, from coordinate 92,416,318 downwards.
TTGTTTTAGCAGTTAGCTTAGAAATTTTAGTACGTACGTGTTAAAATGTCTAAATATTTTTGCCTTCTTCTCAAAAGAATTTAGAACATTTCAACTCATCTCTCTCTTCCAAATTATATTTCTTTTACTCCTAGGATTTTAATTATATGTATTTTAAAGTCCAATATGAATATCCATTTAGATTTTTCCATGTTTTTCACTTTCTTGTTTATTATCCCTTATTCATCTTTGACCTCCTTTCTGTAACAGTTATTTTCTTTCTTTTAGAAGTACAATTTAAAAAGTTTCTTTAGGGAGCATTTGTTCATAGTAAACATTCAGTTTTGTCTACAGATGTTCTTGTTCTTGGACCATGTATTTGCTGGGTATCTAATTTTGTGTGTGCACGCAACACAACTCACACAGTTTTTTAATCCTTTATTTTTATTTAGCACAAAAATGTGATATGAACATTCTAAGAGATCTCAAATAATCTCAAAAATGATTTAGTGGCTGGTTAATATTCTATTTATGGATAAATTATGATTTATTTAAATCATTTTCACATATTACATAGGTCGTTTCTGACTTTTTACTACTATAATTAATACTGTAGCAAACATCCTTGTACATAAATCTTTGTCCTCATTTATGAATCTTTTCCTTTAGGGAGTATTACTAGAAGAGGAATTTCTGGGTCAGACTATCCAGTCTTGTAAATTTAATTTAACTTTACTCTTCTCCCCACTGTACACCTCTGACCAAAGCTCTGGAATCACTGTTTAAATGACAATTTTTACTTACATCAAAGTAAAGACTGTACATGATTTTTTTTTGTAAATCAAACAGTATGGAAGGATGTAAAATGAGAAGGAACAGGCCGTTGTTTTATTTCTCCCCTTTCTATGTCCCACTCCCCACTGGAAGCGCTTTGAATTTTTTTTTGGTCAGATTCTTCTTGTTATATCCATACTTCAAATAGTTTCCTTTTTCTAACGTAGTGCTGTTTTATTTCCCCCACTTTATAAATGCAGTTTTTAGCATCTTCAGTCTTTTCTCCCTTTCTTTCCTGTCCATCTTCCACTGTCTACCTGCTATAAATCGGCACTTATACTTTCAAAATTAATAAGCTATACATTGTTTTGTAACCATAGTCAAAGATTCTAGAAGCTGATTTTGAATGTTGGAAAAAGTAAGCCTTCCAAGATCATTACTATGTAAGTGTAGCTCCTTGTAGAGCTAAGCAGGGTACTGTGATTACACTGCTTCCTTCCGCTTTTCCACCTCTTCCACTGGCCCTTCCTTCTCCATGATTTTCACTGACTCTTCCTCATTTATCTTATGTGTAAATATTGGAGGTACTTCAGAATTTGTTAATCTAATGGGATTAGGAAGACAAGGGAAAAAGTAAGTTTGGTGGAAAAATTAATTTTTGGCATATAGAGTTTGAGATCTCTGAGGGTGAGACATAATATTTGGAGATGAGCAAAAGAGAGATGGAAATTTGGTTCTAGAGGTCTAGAGAGTGTTCTCAGTTGGAGAAATATTTGTGAAGGTTCAAGATATTTTAATGCTTTGCTGTTATTCAGAATTGGAATATAATCATTCTACATGGGATAATTGTTTTAAAGTATAAATATTGTGAAAATTATTTTTGCATCTTTTCTACTTCATTAACTTTTCATTTATGGAGATATAGAAATGAGATAGAGAGACACACACACACACAGAGATCTGTTGAGGTAAATCATAGATTTCTTTTGTTAGGCATTCATACCTTTGGCTAAGGAAGATTCTGAAATAATTAGAAAATACCTTCCAATTTCTACTCAGAAATTATCCTTCTCCTCAGTTTTATTCCAACCATAATTGCGCAAGGAAAACCTTTTAGTCTAACTAAATGCTATGGCTAATGATAAGTGCTAAATCACTATAAAAGTGATAAGAAAGTGTAGCAGAGGACTTGAACTTCCCTCAGACCTGTACTCCCTAAAACAAAATCACAGATATTATAGCAATACAGAACACTAGAACATCCAGGTATTTTACAAATAAATCCTTCTAAAGACTTGCAACTACATTTAGAATCAAACTTTTATATATATATATATATATATATATATATATATATATATATATATATATATATATATATATATATAAGTTTTGGCTCACAATGGTACTTTAAAAATATACCTTTTCAAGAGTAGTTTTAGGTTGACAGCAAAATTGAGTGGAAGATGTAGAGATTTCCCATATACCTTCTGCCCCCATGCATGCATAATCTTCTCCCATTATCAATATCCCCCAATCACAGGTACATTTATTACGATTGATGAATCCACATTAACCTATCATTGTCACCCAATCACTGCAGTTTACACTAGGATTCACTCCTGGTGTTGTACATTCTATGGCTTTGTACACACGCATAGTGACAAGTGCCTACCATAGCATTATTATACAGAGTAATTTTACTGTCCTAAAAATGTTTTGTGCTTTCTTTATCCCTCCCCTTCTCCAATTCCTGACAACCAATGATCTTTTACTATCTCCATAGTTTTGCCTTTTTCAGAATGTCATATTGTTGAAACCATATGTATATAGACTTTTCAGATTGCCTTATTTCATTTAGTAATATGCATTTAATTTTCCTCTTGTCTTTTTATGGCTTGACAGTTCATTTCTTTTAGCACTGCATAATATTCCATTGTCTAGATGTACAGAGTTTATCCATTTACCTGCTGAAGAACATCTTGTTTGATTCTAACATTTGTTAATTATGAATAAAGCTTCTGTAAACATTTATGTGCATATTATGTATGGACATAAGCTTTCAACTCCATTGGGTAAATAACAAGGTGTGCAACTGCCGAATTATACTCCCTGTAATAAACTATAATTATGCTCCCAATGGAGTTGAAAACAGTATTTTTAGTTTTGTAAGAAACTGCCAAACTGTTTTACAAAGCGGCTATACCATTTCTCAGTTGTTACCGCCAATGAAGTAGAGTTTCTGTTGCTCCACATCCTCAGTAGCATATGGTGTTGTCAGTGCTTTGGATTTTGGCCATTCTAATGGATATGTAGTGGTATCTCATTATTTTAATTTGCATTTTCTTGATGACATGTGATGTTGAGCATCTCTTCATATGCGTATTTGCCATCTGTATACCTTCTTTGATGAGGTGTCTGTTAAGGTCTTTGAGTCATTTTAATGCTTTCTTGTTAGGGGTAGATACATGTTAAGGATTGTATGTCTTCTTGGAGAATTGACTCCTTTATCATTATATAGTAATCTTCTTTGTTCCTTATAACTTGTGTTGCTGTGAAATTTGCTCTTTCTGAAATTAGCAGAGTTGACCCTTGAATGACATGGAGGTTAGGGGCACAATTGAAAAGCTGTATATAACTTTTTGTTCCTCTATAACTTAACTATTAATAGCCTGTTTAAAAAAAAATTAAGTTCCAGGATACAAATGCAGAAAGTGCAGGTTTGTTACATAGGTATACATGTGCTACAGTGATTTGCTGTACTTATCAACCTGTCATCTAGGTTTTAAGCCCCACATGCATTAGCTATTTGTCCTGTGCTCTGCCTCCCCTTGCTCCCCACCCCCTAGACTGGCCCCCATGTGTGTTGTTCCCCTCCCTGTGTCCATGTGTTCTCATTGTTCAACTCCCACTTAGGAGTGAGAACATGCGATATTTGGTTTTCTGTTCCTGTGTTAGTTTGCTGAGGATGATGGCTTCCAGCTTAATCTATGTCCCTGCAAAGGACAAGATCTCATTCCTTTTTATGGCTGCATGGTATTCCATGGTGTATATGTACCACATTTTCTTTATCTGTTCACCATTGATGGGCATTTGAGTTGGTTCCATGTCTTTGCTATTGTGACCAGTGCTGCAATAAACATATGTGTGCATGTGTCTTTAAAGTAGAATGATTTATATTCCTTTGGGTATATATCCAGTAATTGGATTGCTGGGTCAAATGGTATTTCTGGTTCTACATCCCTGAGGAATTGCCACACTGTCTTCCACAATGACTGAACTAATTTACATTCCCACCAAAAGTATGAAAGCATTTATATTTCTCCAGCATCTATCGTTTCTTTTCTTTTTTTTTTTTTTAAATTTATTTATTATTATTATACTGTAAGTTGTAGGGTACATGTGCATAACGTGCAGGTTTGTTACATATGTATACTTGTGCCTTGTTGGTGTGCTGCACCCATCAACTCGTCATTTACATCAGGTATAACTCCCAATGCAATCCCTCCCCCCGCCCCCCTCCCCATGATAGGCCCCGGTGTGTGATGTTCCCCTTCCCGAGTCCAAGTGATCTCATTGTTCAGTTCCCACCTATGAGTGAGAACATGCGGTGTTTGGTTTTCTGTTCTTGTGATAGTTTGCTAAGAATGATGGATTCCAGCTGCATCCATGTCCCTACAAAGGACACAAACTCATCCTTTTTTATGGCTGCATAGTATTCCATGGTGTATATATGCCACATTTTCTTAATCCAATCTGTCACTGATGGACATTTGGGTTGATTCCAAGTCTTTGCTATTGTGAATAGTGCTGCAATAAACATACGTGTGCATGTGTCTTTATAGCAGCATAATTTATAATCCTTTGGGTATATACCCAGTAATGGGATGGCTGGGTCATATGGTACATCTAGTTCTAGATCCTTGAGGAATCGCCATACTGTTTTCCATAATGGTTGAACTAGTTTACTTCATGTCTAAAACACCAAAAGCAACGGCAGCAAAAGCCAAAATTGACAAATGGGATCTCATTAAACTAAAGAGCTTCTGCACAGCAAAAGAAACTACCATCAGAGTGAACAGGCAACCTACAGAATGGGAGAAAATTTTTGCAATCTACTCATCTGACAAAGGGCTAATATCCAGAACCTACAAAGAACTCCAACAAATTTACAAGAAAAAAACAAACAACCCCATCAAAAAGTGGGCAAAGGATATGAATAGACATTTCTCAAAAGAAGACATTCATACAGCCAACAAACACATGAAAAAATGCTCATCATCACTGGCCATCAGAGAAATGCAAATCAAAACCACAATGAGATACCATCTCACACCAGTTAGAATGGCGATCATTCAAAAGTCAGGAAACAACAGGTGCTGGAGAGGATGTGGAGAAATAGGAACACTTTTACACTGTTGGTGGGATTGTAAACTAGTTTCTTGACTTTTTAATAATCGCCATTCTGACTGGCATGAGAAGGTATGTCGTTGTGGTTTTGATTTGCATTTCTCCAATGATCAGTGATGTTGAGCCTCTTTTCATGTTTCTTGGCCACATAAATATCTGCTTAGGAGAAGTGTCTATTCATATCCTTTGCCCACTTTTTGATTTTTTTTTTCCTCTATATTTGTTTATGTTCCTTGTAGCTTCTGGATATTAGACCTTTGTCAGATGGGTAGATTGCAAAATTGTTTCCCATTCTGTAGGTTGCCTGTTCACTCTAATGATAGTTTCTTTTGCTGTGCAGAAGTTCTCTAGTTTAATTAGATCCCATTTGTCAATTTTGACTTTTGTTGCAATTACTTTCAGTGTTTTTATCATGAAGTCTTTGCCCATGCCTATGTCTTAAATGGTATTGCTTATGTTTTCTTCTAGGGTTTTTATGGTTTGGGGTTTTACATTTAAGTCTTTAATCCATCTAGAGTTAATTTTTGTATGAGGTGTAAGGAAGGGGCCCAGTTTCAGTTTTCTACATGTGGAATGGCCTACTTTTTACCAGAAGCCTGACCAATAACATAAAACAGTTGATTAACACATATTTTGTGTGTTGTATACATTGTATATTGCATTCTTACAACAAAGAAAGCTACAGAAAAGAAAATGTTAAGAAATTCTAGGCAAGAGAAACTATATTATTCATTAAGTGGAAGTGGATTGTCATAAGGTCTTTATCCTTGTTTTCATGTTGATTAGGCTGACGAGGAGGAGGGGTTGGTCTTGCTGTCCCAGGGTGGCAGAGGTGGAGGAGATGAAATAGAAGGCAGGACAGTCAAGCATAATCAGTGTAACTTTTATTTAAAAAATTCATGTATAAGTGTGCTCATGCAGTTCAAACCCTTGTTTTTCAAAGGCCAAATATATAGCTACCTCTGCTTTCCTTTTTTGCCTTTCAGTTTAATCTTTAAAATTGATACATAATAATTGTACATATGTATGGGGTACATTTGAGATATTAAAATGTATATATGTATTGTGTAATGATTAAATGAGGGTATGTAGGTTATCTATCACCTCAGACATTGATCATTTCTTTGTGTTGGGAACATGTCAAATCTTTTCGCTCTTTCGGAATATACAAGTTATTATTAGCTATAGTCACCCTTCTATGCTGTAGAACATTAGAACTTATTTCTTCCATCTAACTGTGCATTTGTACCCACTTACTGATCTTTCTTTTCATCATCTCCAACCCCACATTTCTTATCCTCTGATAACTAACATTGTACTCTACCTTGATGAGATCAACTTTTTCACCTCCCACATATGAGTAAGAACATGTAATATTTATCTTTCTGTATCTGGCTTGTTTCATTTAACATAATGACTACCAGTTCTATCCTTGTGGCTGTAAATTACAGGATTTCATTCTATTTATGGCTAAATGGTATTCTATTGTGTGTGTGTGTGTGTATATATATATGTGCTATATTTTCTTTATCCATTCATTCACTGATGAACACTTAGTTTGACCCCAAATCTTGGCTATTGTGAATACTGCTGCAATAAACATGGGGGTTCAGATACCCTTTCAATATACAGATTTTATTTTCTCTAGATAAATACCCAGTAATGTGATTGCTGGATAGTATAGTAGTTAATTTTTAGTTTTTTGAGAAACCTTCATAATGTTTTCCATGATGGCTGTGCTAATTTACCTTCCCATCAACAGTATAAAAGAGTTTTTTTCTCCACATCCTTGACAGCACTTGTTATTTATTGTCTTTTTTTATAACAGACATTCTACTGGTATGAGATTATATCTCACTATGGCTTTGATTTGTATTTCTCTGAGCATTTTTTTCATATACTTCTTGGCCATTTATATGTAGTCTTTTGAGAAACATCTATTCAGATCCTTTGCTCACTTTTCAATAAGACTATTATTATTTGATATTGAGTTGTTTGAGTTCCTTTTATAGTCTAGATATTAGTCCTTCATCAGATGAATAGTTTGCAACTATTTTCTTTCATTATACAAGTTGTTTCCTCATGCTGTTTATTGTTTCCTTTGCTGTGCGGAAAGTTTTTAGTTTAATGTAGTCTACTTTGTCTATTTTTGGTTTTGTTTCCTGGGCTTTTGAAGGCTTATCTATAAAATCTTTGTTTAGACTAATGTCAGAAGTGTTTCCCTTACATTTTCTTCTAGTAGTTTCTGGTCTTATGTCTCTATGACTTTAATTCATTTTGAGTTGCTTTTTGTATATAGTGAGAGTTAGAGTCAAATTTCATTCTTCTCCATATAGATATTCAGTGTTCCCAGGACCGTTTATTGAAGAGGGTGTCCTTTCCCCAATGTATGTTCTTCATGCTTTTGTCAAAAATTAGTTGGCTATAAATGCATGGATTTATTTCTGACTTCTCTCTTCTATTCCTTTGATATATGTATCTGTTTTTATATCAATACTTTGCTTTTTAAATTATAATAGCCTTATGGTATATTTTGAAGTCAGGTAGCGTGATGCCTTGAGCTTTCTTCATTTTGTTCAAAATTGTTTGGCTGTTCAGGTTTTTTTTTGTGGTTGCATATGAAGTTTTTGGATTGTTTTATTTCTGTGAAGAATATCATTGATATTTTGATAGGAACTGCATTGAATCTATAGATTGCTTTGGGTAGTATGGTCATTTTAACAATATTAATTCTTCTGATTCATGAACATGTCTATGCGTTTGTGTCCTCTTCAACATATTTCATCAGTGTTATGTAGTTTTTCTTGTAGAGATATTTAACCTCCTTGGCTAAATTTATTCTCAGGTTTTTTTTTTTATAATTATTGTAAATTGGTTTGCCTTATTGAAATATTTTTTGGTTATTTCCTTATTGGTATATAGAAATGCTACTGATTTATATGTTGACTTTGTATCCTGGAACTTTACTGAATTTATTTATCAGTTCTAAGAGTCTTTTGGTGGAGTCGTTATGTTTTACTAGATATGAGATCATGTAATTGCAGAAGGACAATTTGACTTCCTCTTTTCCAATTTGAATGCCATTGATTTCTTTCTCTTTCCAGATCTGGATAGTATTTCCAGTATTATGTTGAATAAGATTGGTGAAAGTGAACATCCTTGTCTTATTTCAGTTTCAGAGGAAGGGTTATCTACATTCAGTATGTAAGCCTTTATATGAGCCTTTAAATTTGTTGAAGTATGCTTCATCTATGCTTAATTTATTGAGAGTTTTTATCATGAATGGATGTTGAATTTTATCAAATGGTTTTTTTGCATCTATTGAGATTATCATATGGTTTTTGTCTTTCATTCTCTTGATATGATATATGACATTTATTGATTTCTATATGTTAAATCATCCTTGCATCCCTGTAATAAATCCCATTTGATTGAGATTTATTATCTTTGATGTGTTGTTAGATGTGGTTTGCTATTATTTTGTTAAGGATTTTTTCATCTATGTTCATCAGGGATATTGGCCTGTAGTTTTCTTTTTTATTTTTTATTTTTATTTTTTTTCCTCTGGTTTTAGTATCAGGGTAATGTTGGCCTTATATTATAGATGGAGTTAGAAAGAGTTCCCACATCTTCAATGTTTTCAAATAGTTTGAGAAAAAAGTGGTGTTAGTTCTTCTTTATGCATTTGGTAGAACTCAGCAGTAAAGCCGTACTACCCTGGACTTTTCTTTTTTGGGAGACTTTTTATTATTAATTTAATCTTCTTACTCCTAATTGGTATGCTCAGGTTTTCTATTTCTTCCTGGTTCACTCTTGGTAGGTTGTATGTGTTCTGAGATTTATTAATTTCCTCATTTCCTTTTATTCTATTCATTTATTCATTATTTGTTTTCCAAGTTATTAGTATATGGTTGTTCATAATTATCTCTGATTTTTTTTGTGTTTCTGTGAAATCAGTTATAATGACTCCTTTTTCATTTCTGATTTAACTTTTTACTCTTTTTTTTCTTGGTTAGTCTGCCTAGTGGTTTATGGATTTAGTTTATCTTTTTTAAAAAAAAAACTTTTTATTTCATCAATTCATTGTACTGTTTTTTTAAGTCTCTTCATTTAGTTATACTCTTGTCTTTATTATTTCTTTCCTTCTAATACTTCTGGATTTGGTGTGTCCTTGCTTTTTCATTTCTTTGAGGTACATTTTTTAGGTTGTTTATTTAAAATCTTTCTACTTTTCAAGTATAGGCATTTATTACTATAAATTTCCCTTTTAGCTGCTGCTTTTACTATCTCATAGGTTTTGGTATGTTGTGTTTCAATTTTCATTTGCTTCAAGAAAATGTATTTGTATTTAATCCTTAATTTCTTGATTCAATGATCATTGAGGAGCATGTTTAATTTATATGTATTTGTACAATTTCCAGAGTTCCTATTGCTATTAATTTCTAGTGGTAGTCCATTATGGTCTTAGAAGATACTTGATACAATTTTGATTTTTAAAAATTTGATGTGACTTGCTTTGTGGCCTAACATACAGTCTTTCTTGGAGAATGTTCCATGTGCTGATGAGAAGAAAGTATATTTTGCAGTTGTTGGCTGAAATATTCTGCCAGTGTATTTTAGGTCCATTTGTTCTATAATGCAGATTAAGTCTGACATTTCTTTATTGATTTTCTTTCTAGGTAATCTGTCAAATGCTGAAAGTAGGGTGTTGAAGTCCCCCTCTCTTATTGTATTTGGGTGTATCTCTCTTTTTAACTTTAGTAAGATTTGCATTATATATTTGGGTGCTCCAGTGTTGTATGCATATGCTTAGAATTGTTATATGCTCTTCATGAATTGGTCCCTTTGTCATTATATAATGACCTTCTTTGTCTCTTTGCATTTTTTTTGTCTTAAAGTCTGTTTTATATAATATAACTACTCCTGCATGCTCTTGGTTTCTGTTTGTATTGAATGTTTTTCTTTCCATTACTTCACATGTAGTCTGTGTTTCTTTACAGGTGAAGTGAGTTTATTGTAGGCAGCATATAGTTGGGTCTTGTTTTTAATTCATTTAGTCAGTAGATAGCTTTTAATTGGGTGAATTTAAACCATTTACTTTTAATGTTATTATTGATGCATGAGGATTTCTGTGATTTTTAAAATTGTTTTCTGATTCTTTCGTTTCTCCTTTTTTCCTTTCTTTCTCTTACTGTTTACCTTTATGACTTGGTGTGTGGTTTTTTTTTTTTTGGAAGTGATAATATTTGACTCTTTTCTCATTCTCATTTGTGTGTCTTCTCTACTAGTAAGTTTTATAATTTCATGTATTTTTATGACAGTAGATATTGTCCTTTTGCTTCCAAATATAGGACATTATATAATGTCCCTCTTTGTCTTTTCTAACTGCCTTAAAGTTGCTTTAAAGTTTGTTTTGTTTGATACAAGAATAGCTACTTCTGCTCGTTTTTGGTGTCCATTTGCATGGAATATCTTTTTTCACTCTTTTACCTTAAGTTTATGGGGGTATTTATGTGTTAGGTGAGTCTCTTAAAGACAGCAGATACTTGGTTGGTGAATTCTTATCCATTCTGCCATTTTGTTTCTTACAAGTGGAGCGTTTAGGTCATTTGCATTCAATGTTAGTATTGAGATGTGAGGTACTATTCTATTTGTTGTGCTATTTGTTGCCTGAGTAACTTGTGTGCATGTTTTTTTTTTTTTTTTCTTTTTTTTTCTGTGTTATTGTTTTACAGGTCCTGTGAGATGTATGCTTTAAAGAGATTCTATTTTGATGTATTTTGAGAATTTGTTTCAAGTTTTAGAGCTCCTTTTAGTAGCTCTTACAGTGCTGATTTTGTTGTGGCAAGGTCTCTTGGCATTTGTTTTTCTGGAAAAGACTCTATCTTTCCCTCATTTATGAAGCTTAGTTTTACTGAATACAAAAATACTGGCTGATAACTGTTTTGTTTCAGGAGGCTGAGAATAAGACCCCTATCTCTTCTAGTTTGTAGGGTTTCTGCTGAGAGATCTGCTGTTAATCTGATAGGTGTTCCTTTATAGGTCACTTGATACTTTTGACTCACAGCTTTTAAGATTTTTTTCCTTTGTCTTGACTTTAGATAACTGGATAACTATGTGCCTAGGCAATAATCTTTTTGCAATGAATTTTCTAGGTGTTCTTAGAGCTTCTTATATTTGGGTGTCTAGATCTCTAGGAAGGTTGGGCAAGTTTTCCTTGATTATTCTCTCAAATATGTTTTCCAAACTTTTAGATTTATATTTTTCCTCAGGAACACCAGTTATTCTTAGGTTTGGTTGTTTAACATAATCTCAAATTTTTTGGAGGCTATGTTCATTTAAAAAATTTGTTTTTCTTTGTCTTTGTCAGATTGGGTTAATTCAAAAACCTTGTTTCTGAGCCCTGAAGTACTTTCTTCTACTTGTTTAATTCTATTGCTGAGACTTTCCAGTGTATTTTTCATTTCTCTAAATGTATCTTTCATCTCCAGAAGTTGTGATTGTTTTTCATCTATGCTATCTATTTCTCTGGAGATTTTTTTCTTTCATATCCTGTATCTTTTTTTTTTTTTTTTATTTTATTTAAGTTGAACATCACCTTTCTCGGGTGCCTCCTTGATTAGCTTAATAATTGACCTTCTGAATTCTTTTTCTGGCAGTTCAGATAATTCATCTTGGTTTGGATCCATTACTGGTAAGTTAGTGTGACCTTTCGGGGCTGTTAAAGAATCTTGTTTTGTCATATTACCAGAATAATTTTGTGTTTCCTTCTCATTTGGGTAGGCTCTTTCATTGGAAAGATCTGGAGTTCAAGGGCTGCTGTTTAGATTCTTTTGTCCCACGGGGTGATCCCTTGATGTGGTGCTCTCCCCTTTCCCTAGGGATGGGGCTTCCTGAGAGCTGAACTTCAGTGATTGTCATTTCTCTTCCAGATCTAGCCACCCAGCAAAGCTGCCAGGCTCTGGGCTGGCACTGGAGAGCATCCACAAAGAGGCACATGATGGTGATCCATTTTCAGGTTTCTCAGCCATGGATACCAGCACCTGCTCTGGTGGAGATAGCAGGGGAGTGTAGTGGACTCTGTGAACATCCTTGGTTGTATTTTTGTTAAGTGTGCTTGCTTTGTATTAGTTGGCCTCCAGCCAGGAAGTGGCACTTTCAAGAGCGCATCTGCTGTGGTAGCATAGTGAGGATATAAGCTTTCCCTGGGGTTGCCATTGAATAAATATTCAGGTTTCTTAGGCAGTGGGCAGGGCCATAGAGCTCCCAAGAGATTATCTCCTTTGTCTTTGGCAACCAGGGTGGGTAGAGAAACACCATCGGGCGAGGTCAGGGTTAGGTGTGTCTGAGCCCAGACTCTCCTTGGGTGCAACTTGCTGTGGCTGCTGTGGGGGATGGGGTTATGGTTCCCAGGCCAATGGATTTATGTTCCCAGGGTGATTACAGCTGCCTCTGTAGTATTACTTAGGTTGCCAAGGAATTGGGGGAAAACAACAACCACAGTCTCACCCAGCTTTCACAGAGCCTACAGCCTGAAAGGCCGGCCTCACTCCCACTGTGAACCCATAACAGCATGGAGTTTATTTCAAGGCAGTTGGTGAGCAGGGCTGAGAACTTGCCCCACAGGCTACAACCCTCCCAGCTTAGAAAGCAAGCGGACTCACAGTTCCTTGGGTGTCCCATGGAGCCTACAGTGGCTCTCTACCTCCTTCAAAGGGCCTGTGGATTTTCTCAGCTTTCCTGGTATATTCCTGTAGTAGTTCTTTGCGCAAAAGTTCACAATGTGAGTTTCCACACACTGCTCTGTCTGAGTGGGAGCCCCAAGTCAGTCCTACGTCCTATCCCTACCTCACTTTTTAAACATCATACTGTTATTATTTTGAATAAACTGTTATCTGTTAGATCAATGAATAAGAAAAATAAGTTTATATTTTGCCTTTACTTATTCTTTCTTCAATGCTTTTCCCTCCTTTATGTGTATCCAAGTTTCTGACCTATATCATTTTCCTTCTCTCTACACAATTTATTTTAACATTTCTTGCAAAACATGTTTACTGGCAACAAATTTTATCGATTTTTATTTGTTTGTTCAAGAAAGTCTGCATTTCTCCTTTACTTTTTAAGGATATAATTTTTCAGAGTACAAAATTCTAGGTTTTTTTTTTTTCTCAACACTTTGAATATTTCACTCCACTTTATTGATTTGTACTGTTTCTGAGAAGTCACATGTAATTTTTATTTTTGATTTTCTATAGGTAAGGTGTTTTTTTCTTTGGCCTCATTCAAGATTTTCTTTTAGTATTCTTCAATTTGAAGATAATATGCTTAGATATATTTTTTTTCTAGCATTTATCCTGCTTAGTGGTCTCTGAGCTTTCTGGATCTGTGGTATAGTGTCTGACATTAATTTGGTGAAATTCTCAGTCATTATTACCTCAAATCTTTCTTCTGTCTTTTCTCTTTTTATTCTCCTAGTATCCTTGTTACATTTATTTACGACTTATGCAATTGTCATACAGTTCTTGGATAGGTTTTTTGTTTTCAGTCTTTTTTCTCTTTGCTTTTTAGTGTCTTTGAGGTTTCTATTGAAATATTCTCAAGCTCAGAGATTCTTTTGTTAGACACGTTGAGTCTACTAATGAGCCCATCAAAGACATTCTTCATTTGAGCTTTAGCATTTCTTTTTGGTTCTTTCTTTGATTTCCATCTCTCTGCTTACATTGCCCACCTGTTGGTGCACGTTGTCTACTTTTTCCATCAATTAGAGCCCTTAATTCTAGTACTTGCTCTCTTTTCAACCCATGCTTTTGCTTTTTTTTTTTTTTTTTTTTTAAGTATGCTTTTTGAATTTTTCCTTGGTAGACTGGCATAATATACTGGGTAAAAAGAACTGCCGTAAGTAAGCCTTTCTATCATAGTGGTAAGGTGTGAGGGGAGCCAGGGAAGCATTCTATAGTTCTGGGATTAGGTCTCAGTCTTTTAATTAGCTGGTGACCCTCTGAACTGTGAATTTTACAAATGGGACAGGATGGCTGGAGGTAGGGGACTGGAGTTGGATATGTCCCTTCTCCCATGGAGAAGTCTAGAGGGAACTGGAGCTGGATATTTGCTTTTTCCCAGATCAGTTAGACCCTGATAAAATCCAGCAGGTGTGGCTCTGGTTAAATAGTTTCATCTGAGGGCAGACCTTGTTAAGGAGAACAGAATGATCTGGTTTATTTGAAAATTGGTCCTTCTCCCCTCTCCCAGGAAGTGCAAGGGGATTTTTTTGTGATACTTCCAATGAGAATGTGGTAGAGCTCCAGGTGGGAGAATTTGCAAAAGCGAGACTTCCCTTCTCCTTTCTTGACTGTATTCATCTGGAGTTTGTACGCACTCAGAGGCGTCCATACTGAGCCTCTAGCAATACATAAATTAGAGTTTAGATTTTCCTACCCCAGCACTTGTTCTCACGGAAGTTTCTGCTCTGGTGAGTTGTGATTCTCTATATTCACCTCTCTGTCTTCCCAGTTTTGGAGGTAGTGTGTTGCACCGTGACCTCATTTCTCTGACAGCTAAGAGTTGTTGAGTTTTTAGTCTGTTGAGCATTTTATTTGTTAGGATGGAATGATAACTTCCAAACTCCTTACATGCCTGGCCAGAAACTAGAAGTCCTCACAATGCTATTTTTTTCCCTTAAAATGTATCAACCTTGTTCCTGCCTCAGAGCCTTTGTGCTCGCTGTTGCTTTGTGTGGAATGCTTTCTTTTGATTTTTTAAAATGGTCTAGATTGCCCTGATCAGTCTCATTTCAAATGTCACCTCTGCATACCAGCTTTTCTTCATTTCTAAAGCATATCATCCTCATCTTGCTCTTACAGAGCACTCTATTCATTACCCTTGTCAGTATGCAAAAAATTATCTTCTTTAGTTATATACTTGTTTACTTTTATGTTGTCTGTTTTATTTATTGATGTATTTCATGCACCAAGATCTCTTTCTGGTTAATGCTCAATAATTATTTATGAATTTGTTGAATGGACAAATGTATGAGTGCATCCTAGGGACGCTAGCTCACCTGATCTAGGTTGTTAGACTGTCTTGTGATCAGGAGCATGAGGTTAGCTAAACGGTGCTCAAAGGGACTTGTATAATGATTAACAACCTAGAAATTCAACCTCTCCCTTCATTCATGCATAGTGGGATTATAGAATTGCTCAAGAAAATGAATGAAAACTCGAAAAAACATAAGAAAAGCATGTATAAGTCACAGGCAACCTTTGTTGAGTGCTCACCTAGTGTCTGGCAGTGTGTTGAGTACTTCACCTGCAGCATATCTAATTTCATGCTCTCAGCCACAGGTGAGGCAAGGACTGTTAACCCTACTTTACTTATGAAATACCAGACTTGAGGATGTTGAGTAATTTGCCAAATGGTAACTATTTCTAATAAAGGTAGAACTGGGAATTAAATTCTGGTTGGTTTTATTCCAGAGTTTCAGATCTTCACACTAGAATACTGCATATAATTTATTGAAAACATAAAACAGAAATTATACTTTTGGGTTTGTAGAGAGCAAATGTCCCTGAATTCTGCCTTTTAAGAAATCAGTTTTGCATCAGTTTATAGTGAGCATTTGACTCCTGAGCTCTAAAATGGAAATTATATTTTTGAAGAACAATAAAAACTACTTTCCAGATAGTTGGCTAGTTAAAAATTATACCCATCCTTAGATTAGGGTGCAAGCAAACATATACTGCTTACATCTCTTCTGAATATCCCCACACAATGGGTTTCAAGTCTTGTAGTGGAGAAGATCTGGGTTTTAGTCTCTACACGGTAACTCCTCATCTGACTTCCTCCTCTGGGCACTGATTATACCTGGCTCATCGCTGCAAGCTTAGAAGACTTTTCAAATAGTATTGTACTGGGTTGTTATAGCTTTCTTTCCTCCACTGCACTGTCAGCTCCACGAGAGCAGGAACTTCAAGACTAAGTGACTCTCTGACACGTCGTATACGGAAAAGACCACAAAAGGTGATAGACAAAGCTTTTAACCATGATACTTGACCTAAGTTTTCTCTATTGTAAAGTGGAAAAATTGGATTAGATATTTAGATTCAACCCCAAATCTTTTTTTTTTTTTTTTTTAAA
>NC_037682.1:92377318-92399649 GCF_003255815.1 Theropithecus gelada | reverse complement strand
TTTTTTTTTTTTTTTTTTTTTTTTTTTTTTCTTTCTTTTTTTTTTTTTTTTAATTTATTTATTATTATTATACTGTAAGTTGTAGGGTACATGTGATGGGTGCAGCACACCAACAAGGCACAAGTATACATATGTAACAAACCTGCACGTTATGCACATGAACCCCAAATCTTTTAAAGTTACATTTTTATATAATTCTGTTGAGTAAGAAAATACAAATTTAAAAAATTGTAGGACATGAATTTTCATGTCTTTAACTGGATGTCAACAATTTCCCTGATTCTACATTTGACCTGTGAGCCCACTCTGACACATGCCAAGTAGAGGAACTGCCACTATATGTTGTGGGTTAATGAAGAGCATCAATTTTGACAATCTGGGGGTTGAAACCAGACTTTGCTATTTATGATATTGTGTCTTTGGGAAAGATATTTAATTTCTTTGACTCTTAGCTTTCCTGTGTATAAAATGAGATCAATAACAACCTTTGTATGGCTAGATATAAAACATTTAGCAAATAAATATATTCTTAATATACTTTCTCTTTTCTTTTCCTCATGAGTTCTAAATTAACATTTTCCTCCTCCAGTTGCTCTTTAGTTAGGACCAGGTCATGATAGAAGCTATTAATTGTCCTCTGATATTGATTTTCTCTTCTTCTTTTTACTAATAGAACTCCCCAAGTGTTTTTTTTTTTCTTTCCTGGCACGTTTGATTCAGATAGAACTTACCTTTTCCAGTGTTGCTTATTCCCAGGTGTTACGTATGACTAAGTTTGGGTCAGTGATATGAGAGTAGAACCGGTATTGTAGACCAAAATGTATATAAAGTAGATAACATTCATGAAGGTTGCAAATGCTATAAATACCAAGAATTTAGGTAAAGGTCAAAATTCTAAGAAGAAATTTAGCAACTAATATAAAAAGAATCCTTCACATAAATTGATAGAAATATATGGAAATTAGCATAAAGTCTCCATCCAGCATGGAAAACAGGTATATCATCTTTCTGTAGACTATCACAGTATCCTGGGTCCCTGTCTTATGCTCATCTATATAAATATTATCAATGTAAAATTATTTTAATTATGATTAAATATGTTAAACATTGGATTATGGACATTAGGCCTAGGATTGTTATTAGACCATTGGAAAAGAAACCCTTCTCTTGATGTAGTAATTATAAGTCAATAGGTTTACTACAAATTGAATGGTTTTCAGAGGCCACTATGTAGAGATAGTGAGTTTTGCCCCCTGTGGGATGTTTGGTAGCACTTAAGGCATTTTGGGTTGTTACAGTTTGGGAGAGGGTGCCACTGGCATCTGGTGGGTAGAGGTCTGAGGTGCTGGTGGGCATCCTATACCAAACAACTCATCACAATAATAAATCAGCTATCCCAAAGTGTTGGCAGTGCTGAGATTGAGAAACCCTCAGTATACCCATCACAGAGAATTGCAGGGAAAAGAAATGGGAGAGAGATGTAATGAGAGCTAATCAGCTGCTAGATCCAGCTAGATTCTCAAGTCTTTAATCTTTTACTTATATAAGCCAATAAATATCATCACTGCCCCCTGTTGCCCTCACCATATGAGCCAATGTAAATTAGGTTTCTATCACTTGATGTCAAAGGAGTTCAGATTAATTTTCTTGAACGAATACTTTGCAATTGTTTTCCTTATTTCCAATTTTGGTCACTTTAAGGGCTTTCTTCATAAGAAGGTAATTTTGCTGGGTGAATGATCACTTTCAATCCTCTGGAGAATTGCTAATAAGTAGATTTTTACTCTGAGTTGAGATGAGTTTCCCTTGATCTATCTGAAGTATCTATTCACCAACTGTTAATCATTACCAATATGTCTATCAAATAAGAATCCTATGAGTGACCACACTTTGGGTTACTGAGGCTCAAAAAATGTGATAGAAGCTTCTGGGACAAGGGAAACTGAAATCTCTGGAAATTGCTAGTCTTAAGATGTAAGAAAAGTTTCTGGGTTGAATTGTGTTCCCTCTAAAAGATGTTGAAGTCATAGCCCCAAGTACCTTGAATGTGACCTTATCTGAAAACAGAATATTTGCAGATAATCAAGTTAGATGGGGTCATTAACATAGGCTCTAATCCAGTGTGAATGTGCCCTTATAATAAGGGACAATTTGGACACTGAGATAGATAAACAGGGAAAATGCCATGTGAAGATGGAAGCAGGGAGTGAGGTGATGCATGCACAAGCCAAGGCATATTCAGGTTTGCCAGCAAACCATCAGAAGTTAGGAAAAATGCATGGAGCAGATTTCTCCTCACAGCTCTTAGAAGGACTTCTTCTGACTACATCTTGATCTCAGACTTCTAGAACCCATAGATGAGGCAATACATTTCTATTGTTTAAGCCATTCAGTTTCTGGGGTTTTGTTATGAGATCCATAGCAAATGCAAAGATTTTAGGGAGAAAACCTATTATCTTATACTAAGAAGACACTAGCACTTAGCTCCTCTGAGAATGAAGGATTCAATCAGGCTGAAAACTAAGTGAATTTGAAGCAGTCCTGGAGAAAATTACATTTTTTGTTCTAAGGAAGATTTGCTGTGGTCCTACATTAGAAGTAGACATTTGTACTTAGTTTTTTTGAATATTTAAATAAGTTCTTTAGCTTTTAATACACACAAAAGGCCATTACAGGCATAACTCTCTCATTTTATCATGCCTTGCTTTATTGCACTTTGCAGGTACTGCATTCTTTACAAATTGAAGGTTTGTGGCAACCCTATAGTGAACAAGTCAGTTGGCACCATTTTTCCAGCACGTGCTCACATTGTATCTTTCACATTTCAGTAATTCTCACAGTATTTCAAGATTTTTCATTATTATTATATCTGTTATGGTGATCTGTGATCAGGGATCTTTGATGTTACTATTGTAACTATTTTGGGTTGCCACAAACAAATCCCATGTAAGACGGCAAAACTGATAGATAAATGATGTTTGTATTCTGACTGTTCCCTGAGAAGCCTCCCTGGCTCTCTCTTTCTCCTTGGCCTTGTATTGCCTGTAATACAACAATGGAAATTAGACCAATATTGAATGTCAATTGCGCCAATATTAAAATTAATAACACTACAATGGTCTCTAAATGTTCAAGTGAGTTACATGTTTCTCACTTTAAATAAAAAATTAGAAATTATTAAAATTAGCAAGGAAAGCATGATGAAAGCATTACAAGTACTATTCCATGAATGACAAGAAAGCAAAACAGCCCTACTTCCAAAACAGAGAAAGTTTTTGTGGTCTGCATTGAAGATCAGTCCAGTCACAACCTTCCCTTAAACCAAAACCTAATCTGTAAGACCCTAATTCTCTTCAATTTCATGAAGGCTGAGATAGGTGAGAAAGCTGCAGAAAAAAACTTTGAAGGTAGCAGAGTTTGGCTTGTGAGGTTTAAGGAAAGAAGCCATCACCACAACATGGAAGTGCAAGGTGAAGCAGCAAGTGCTGATAGAGAAGCTGAAGCAAGTTATCCAGAACATCCAGCTAAGAGTATTGATGAAAATGGCTGCACTAAACCACAGATTGTTCAAAGCAGACAAAACAGCCTTATATTGGAAGAAGATGCCATCTGGGACATGTAGAGAGAGAAGATGTCAATGACTGGCTATAGGCTTCAAAGTTAACCTGACGCTCCTGTTGAGGGCCAATGTAGCTGGTGACTTTAAGTTGAATCCAATGCTCATTTATCATTTTGAAAATCTTAGTGCTCTAAAAGATAATGTTAAATCTACTCTGCCTTTGCTCTAGAAATGGAGCAACAAAGCCTGGAGGACAGCACATCTGTTTACTGAATGTTTGGCATGTTTTCAGCCCATTGTTGAGACCTACTGCTCAGAAAAAAGATTCCTTTCAAAATAATATTGCTCCTTGAGAAAGCATCTAGTTATCCAGGAGCTCTGACGGAGAACTATAAAGATAATATAATGTTTTCATGTCTATTAACACAGTATTCATTCTGCAGCTCACGGATCTAGGAATAATTTTAACTTTCAAGTCTTACGATTTAAGAAATGCAGTTTGTTAGGCTGTAACTGTCATAGACAGTAATTCCCCTGATGGATCTGACCAAAGTAAATTGAAAACCTTCTGAAAAGGATTCACCATTGTAGTTGCCATTAAGAACATTTGTGATTCATAGGAATAGGTCAAAATAGCAAGATTAATTGGACTTTGGAAGAAGTTGATTCCAGACCTCATGGAGGATGGCTTGGAGGTTCAAGACATCAGTGGAGGAAGTAACTGCAGATGTGGTGAATATAGTAAGAGAACTAGAATTAGAAGTAAAGCCTTAAAATGGAACTGAGTTGCTGCAATTTCACGATAAAACTTGAATGAATGAGGGATTGATTCTTATGGATGATCAAATGAAGTGGTTTCTTCATGTGGAATTGACTCCTAGTGAAGATGCTATGAATATTGTTGAAATGACAACAAAGGATTTAGACGAGTGCATAAACTTAGTTGATAAAGCAGTGGCACGGTTTGAGAGAAATGACCCCAAATTTGAAAAAAGTTCCACTGTGGATAAAATGCTGTCAAACAGCATTGTATGCTACTGAAGAATCTTTCATGAAAGGAAGTGTCAATCTATGCAGCAAACTCTCTTGTTGTTTTATTTTAAGAAATTCCTGGTCGGTGACGGTGGTTCACACCTGTAATCCCAGCACTTTGGGAGGCCAAGGTGGGCAGATCACGAGGTCAGGAGATCAAGACCATCCTGGCTAACATGGTGAAACCCCATCCCTACTAAAAATACAAAAATAAAAATAAAAATAAAAATAAAAAATAAAAAAATTAGCCAGGTGTGGTGATGGGCTCCTGTAGTGTAGTCTCAGCTACTTGGGAGGCTGAGGTGAGAGAATGGTGTGAACCTGGGAGGTGGAGCTTGCAGGGAGCTGAGATCGTGCCACTGCACTCCAGCATGGGCGACAGAGCGAGACTCCATCTCAACCAAAAAAAAAAAGAAAAAGAAAAAAAAAATTCCCACAGCCACCCCAGCCTTCAGCAGCCACCATCCTGTTCGAGTAGCAGTCTTCAATATCAAGGCAAGACCTTCCACCTCCAAAAGATTACATGTTGCTGAAGGCTCAGATGATTATTAGCATTTTTATCAATAAAGTATTTTTACATTAAGATATGCACATTATTTTTCTAGATAAATGTTATTGCACACTTAATAGACTGCAGAATAGTGTAAATATAACATTCATATGCACTGGGAAACAAATTTGTGACTTGCTTTATTGCAGTATTTATGGCAGAGGTCTAGAACCAAGTCTGCAATATCTCTGTGTTATATTTGTATATATTTTTCTTTTATTTATTTCATCTGTTATAATAATCATGTACTATGCTTTAATTGAAAGTTTTGTTAAGTTAGAACCATTCAGTAAGTTGCTAATTTAATTTAGATGATGTGTGTAACATGTGGAAAGGCCATAAGATGTACGGAAACAAAACCATTTATCTTCAGTTTATTAGATCGGTAAATTTGCTTTTCTAGGTTAAAAAATCTTAGCCAGATAAAATCTACAGTTATTGTTCAAGTAATTTCTTTGCTTGAAGCATTCAGTCCTCATGCTTAGTAGGTGTTTACGCTTTAGTTGGGGTGCCAGTTATCAATCTAATGCCTGTCAGCTCCACAGTCTTCAAAACTTGCTCTGCAATAATGAACGGAGTTCCTTTAAACATTTCTCCTTTACAGCGAGTACTCTGTTAAGACTCCTCAGTAGAGGGGACTACAGGGATATTGCCAGAAGATGGGGCATATCCTACTGTTTCTTGAGGCCAAAAGCTTTGTCAGCCATGGGAACATAAAGATAGGCAGTGGTGCTCTGTCCCAGGGAACAGATGGGCCTTCTGACATTGTAGCCCTGGTCTGGCCTGGCAGTCACTTTTCTGTGACTCTTCCAACATGGATATCCTGTGTTCCAGCGTTCCTGCCATGGTGTCACATTGACTGCCTCTGCTCCTATGGATGCTAGCCCACTGGCAGGAGCTCCTCCGTGCCACAGAGGTTTGCGCCTTTCTTGCCCAGTTACTGTGGAGCAGCTCTGATTTGGAACACGCAGATAACTTTTCTACCATCCAGTGAATTGCAACACACCTCCAACAAAGTCTGAATCCTGTCCTTGGGGAGGATACCTTCTATTCTGGTTTATCTTTCCTTAGATACATTCTATCATTCCTGGGGTAACCTATAGAGTTTTCTATGCATCTTATAGTATCTCTTTTATTATTGCTTAATGAGTCTTTATAATAAACTTTCCTTTACATTATGTTGTGGTTTTTGCCTCCTGTTCAGACCTAGATTGAAACAGTAGGAAAGAAAACTATAAGGATGCGGTACAGAATATTCAAGCATTAGATTCTTTGGGAAAAGACGTGATTTGAATGATTTCTTCCCAAACAAACCTGTATGCTTTTCAGAGTCTTTTAAAATAATGATGACCAAAGTTTGCTTTGGGGGAACCTCTACTGGCAGTTGATAATAGTTTTATTTACTGTGGCCACAGCAACCATTTGCACTAATGATAATTACTTTAGGAGAATTAGAGGATTGATTCATTTTGTGGACCTGCAGGTAACTGTGAATCTCTTTACTAACAATATCAGGGAAATAAGATCTGTTAACAATTAAAATAATTTGTAATGGACAGGTACATCCTTTAGAAGAATAAAATCCTATATTATCATCAATTCCCCTACATTTGAAATGAATGGTTTAGTTTATCACTTTCTTCTAATTAGTCAAAGCATGTCTACACTTGTGATGAGTGCAAATTGGCATGGGATTTATTTGTTCACTTTGGCTTCCTTCAAAACATAGAATTGTGGAAGCTGAGTTTAAATTAATGAAGTTGCAACTATGTATCAGGTGACTGTGTATTTTATTTGATACTTGCATTGGTTATTCATTGGCACGATAATGGTCATAACATGCTCTCCCCCAAATCAGTGGTTTATAGCCATAAGTATATATTTAGGTCACAGGTCCATTGTTGGCACTTTTGCCTGAACTCAGCTAAGTGTGGTCTTGCCTGTTCCTGGTCATTTATCTGGTGGTTGACTAGCTGTTGGATGAACTAGGATAGATTTAGCTGTGGTTACTTGGCTCTGTTCTATTTGTTTTTCGTTCTTCTAAAGGGTAACTGGGCATGTTATTACAGTGATGGTGAGAACAAGCATGAGGGCAAGTGGAAAGATATATTTTTCCAGTTTCTGTTTGTGTTACATATACTAACATCACATTGTTGGAGCAAGTTACATAATGTATTGGTCTGCCAGGGCTGCTATAACAAAATACCTCAGACTGGGTGGTTTAAACAACATAAATTTATTTACTCATAGTTCTGGAGACTATAAGTCCAAAATTTGGTTTCATCTGAGGGCTCTCTCATTGGCTTGTAGATGGCTGCCTTCTTGTGTCTGCACGTGGTCTTTCTTCTCTATGCCTATATCCCTGGTATCTCTCTGTGTCCACATTTCTTCTTCCTATAAGGACACCAGTCAGATTAGATTAGGGCCCACCCTAACAATCTCATTTTAACTTAATCATCCCATCAAAGGCCTTATCTCAAAATACAGGCAGATATTAAGGTACTGGGGATTAGGACTTCAGCATAGGAGTTTGCAGGGAGGGGCAGACACAGTTCAGCTTATAATACACAGCCACACTGAGTGAGAAGGCATGGACATAGGGAGATGCAAAGAATTGGGGCCATTACTTCCCTCTATTTTCTATGATGTTGGCAAAAATATCTCAGTGGCATTTTTATTCTTTTCATAATTTTACAGATGAAAAATGAGGCTCAGCTAGATTTTATTTCTCCCTTGTGTATGTTTTTTTCTTCTGTGAAACATTGACGAACTAAAGTAAGAGGTCAAGAAAAATCTTTTTACTATTAGTTTTCACATATTTCAATTAGATGCAACCTTATGTAGTGACTAAGAGTGTGAGGTTTTGGCAATAGCCTGCCTTATTCCAAATCTGAGCTTTAGCGTTAACTTGGCTGTGTTACTTTGGGTGAGTGATTTAACCCTTAAGTATCTTAACTTCCTGTAATGTGGGAATAAGAGAATTACCTACCTCATAGAGTTATTAAAGAATTAAATCTCTTAATATATGCAAAACTTAGAACACTATATCTAGTAAACACTATGGACTGTCCACTATAACAACAAATTTATAGCCCTTTCTCATTAGATGAGTGATATCTATTAAGCATAATGTAATTGCTCTTTGATCAGGGTCACATTATCCAGTGATCAGAGTGATGAGCAAGCTAAACAGTTTGGTTGAAAGCCCAACACTTAACTGGTACTCTGTAGGAGATTAAATACTCCATTAAGATATTCTCAAGTATTGATTCATTTACATGTTTTGTAAATTGTAGTATTTCAAGTCTTGATTTTCTATACATACATGTTTGTGAGGACGTGGGCCTATAGTATCAATTTGATAGGGACAGGAGGCAGAGAAATTCTAGGTAGAAAAGAGCAGGGTCCCTGGCAAAGTTCCCAACCTGAATCCTGGAACTGTGCCCCAAAGTGAGAACTTTACATCCCTGGTTTCCCACTTGAATGTTGCCTTTTCTAAAATTACCCATGGCCTGCCCTGCCCCCTATCCTGTATCCATAAAAGTCCCTGACCCAGCTGGCAGGGAAGAAGAAGCCACCAAATGTCAAAAGGAGAAGCAGCAGCTGAATGTTGGAGAGGAGCAGCGTGACTTCAGACGGACAGCTTAAGGGTGGGACTTTCGAGAAGAGTCTGACTGGAGATGGCCAGAATTCAGGGGAAGAACACCTTCCTGCTCCATTCCCTTTCCAGCTCCCCTTCCCACTGAGACTCACTTCCATTGGCAATAAAATCCTTGCATTTAGTATCCTTCAGTTCATTCACTATCCTTCAATTCATTCGTGCAACCTGGTTTTTCCTGATGCCGGACAAAAGCTTGAGATACAGAAGGCTTTCACGTTGACCCTCTGCCCTCGCTGGCAGAAAGCAACTGCCTCACCCAAAAAGGCAGAGGGCTCATTGAGCTGTTTAACACTTAAGCCATCCTGGGACAGCAAAAGCTAAAAGAGCACTCATTTTAACACTCCTTCTGGGACTTTGGGGTTCCGGGTACCCCCACTAGATGCTGCTCTGGGGCCTGCGTGGAGCGTTGCTCCTCCCAGTGCCCAAAAACATTTGCCCTGGCTCCTGCACTTGTGCACCTGTGTGCTCTCTCCTGCGAGGGGTTGAGCACAATGGGTGTGAGTGAGTGGAGTTTGCCCCTATAGTGCTGAAGCGCCAGCTAGTTCCAGCACCCGTGCACTCCAGTTCCTCCCTGCAAAGGGGAGAGGGAAAATTTCCTGCTTCAAATTAAAACGCGTAACTTCAAAGTAAGTTTTCAGTTTCTACTTTCTCCCTTCTCCAAATTATTTAACATACTGAGGTCAGATCCAGATTCTGAAAAACATTGGTTTCATCATGTTACTCCTCTATTCAAGCCTTCAGTGGCTCTCTAGGACTTAGGGGATAATATTAAAACCTTTTATTAGAGCGCGCAAGACAGTCCACAGAATGGTTGCCTCGCCTTCCACAATTCCCGGTGTGAGCACTTGATGTTGAGTAACAGATGACAGTAGTCACTTTCCCATCATAAGTTTTGTGTCACCACCAGCACCTTCATTTTATTCACATTGTTTCCTAACTTTCTTTTGTCTTCCTATTTTCTCCACTTAAGGAATCTTTCCCTAATGTTAGCCTTGGGATTTTGTGTCTGTAGTTGTCTGTTTTTTGATTAATCAGTTTTCCACACCACCTATTGATTTGCTGTGAGGAAACTACAAACTTGGTTTCTAATATAGTTTTATTATAATTATTGGTTAAATTGATAATCACTTATTCAGTCTTTATACTATGCTTATACAAATGCTACTCACAGCTGAGTAGGTTATGCTTCCTTTCCCTGAAGGTAATAATGATTTTCTTTTTCGTTTGCGTAGCTTACTTTGTACCTATTTCTAATTCTTCCCATACTTTTCAAGAGCTTCTTAGTATAATTTTCCACAAGGTAAATAACTTACGAGCCTCAATCAGTTCCAATTTATTTTTTCCTCCAAAACAAGCCCTTGACTCTGTAGTCTGGGAGGATTTTTCCCTGGGCTTGCTACACTGCTTTCATCTTAGGGCTTCTCTTTGTTGTCATTCTTCAAATCCCTTTTGCCTTTCTTCTAGATAAGGTCCTGGTCATCAAGATCCTGACTAATTTGTTTGTTTTTCTAGGCTTCTTTAGCATAAACATTGAAAGTGAACAAAATTTTCAGGAATGTTGAGAATCCTCAGTTGTTAAATTTTGGTAAACATTTTACTGCAGTAAAATTTAATGTATTTCATGAGAAATAAGTAAAAAGGGATAAGAAAATAAGGAGATAAGGAAAAATGTCTGATCTTCAGTGTGCAAGTCTGTTGAGACAATAATGTTTTTTTATTTTCCCAAGCATTTGTTGAGGTTCAAGTAAGTGGCAGGAAAAAAGTTTTTTTCTTGCAAAGAATTGACATTCAAATCTTATGAAAATTAAAATGTTGATGTCCCATTATAGACTTTCCTTCACCGTGCATTTTTTCCTTTGTAGTGTTTAGTACAACTTATTAAACATTTCCTTGTGTGTACCTTTGCTAAGCTCTAAGTTCCCTGAGGGAAAATATTGAATCTCTGGTCCCTTAGTTAGTTTCTAAGATTCAGCACAGCGGCTGGCACCTAGTAGAGCACAGCAAAGAGTCATTCATTGCATGAATGAATGATGCAAATAAAATGAAAACCGGAACCCACAGGGAAAATTAAGAGGATGTTTGATTATTTTAGTCGTTGTAAAAAGAACAATCAAAGATTTTGTGGAAATAAATGGAGAGTATTCATATGAGAACAAAATAGTCTTTTTATTCAAAGCTCGGAAGGGAATCACTGAGCAGGAGGCATACAGGAGAGGGGGAAATCTTTATAGTAAAAGAAAAGAAAAGGCTACAGGTATCCCCTGATTGGAGGTCCTGACATGAGGAAGCTGCAGGGGTCTGCATAGAAGCAAATTATCTTTTCTAATTGGTTTGGGAGTATATTTGGCTTTCTCTGGTTGATCTTGAATTGGGAGAGGAGGCAAAAATAATGAAAGCTGAAAGACACTGACAAAGTCCTGACCATTCTAGGCCAATCGCTAAAGAGGTTATGGTCTGGCTTCTCTCACTGGTTGCTTGCTGCGAGAGGTTGTGGGTGAAAGTTTTATGATCATATATGGTCTTACCATTGCCTATTTGTATATTCAATATCTCCATCCATATAGTATTCTTCAAATGAGAGAGTTTGAGGTCCTCATTTGATTTTTCCCGAAAATTTTATCTTCAGTATCAGATACAGGGTGGGTGCTTAATAGATATTTGTGTGATAGTGAGGAATGAGAAGAGGGTGAAGTCTTCCTTCCCTCTGTTGTAGAGAATATACCATCTAGTGAAATAGCCACCAGTCACCTGTAGCTGGTGGACACCTGTGTAGTCAGTCTGAACTGAGACATGTTGTAAGTGTAAAATACACACCAAATGGCTAAGACTTAAAATGAATGAAATAATGTAAAATATCTCATTAGCAATTAAAAATGTACTTATTACATATTGAAATGATAATAGTTTAGACATTGGAAGAAATATTGAAATTAAACACAAAAAATAATATATTTCAAAAATTGTAAATATAAGCTCCATTAAAAAAAAAAGGACATTAGTTGAAACTGAGTTTTAAACATTTCATTAAATGCAAGAAATTGGGCCTCATAATTCTTCAGCATTGTTAAATGAAAAAAGGAACTTGTTTTCCGTAAACTTTTGTTCTCATAGAACTTTCTTCATGGTAGAAGATGAGATAAATTCTGTATTTACTTATGACTCGTTGTTCAAAGAAGCAACTATAATATCCAATAAGCAAAGGCAAGATTATTTTGTGAAAATTTCATCTCCAGATCATTTAAACAGATTAATAAAATAATATTTACTACCTACAGTTGTATCACCTTAGTCATGGATGGGCTGACTTTAACTTTTTATGATAGTACAACATTCATTTTTTACCTTTAAGTCCCCTTAAGTGGTCCCCATTGTACAATGAAATAGCTGAGGGATAAAATGTGTTTTGAATCTTTATTTGTACATACAAGTGTTGTATGAGAAAATATTAAATAACTGAAGTACTTTTAAATGGTTTAGGTGCCTGATCATTATTTCCCATATTTTATCAGTTTTCAACAGCAGATCTCTAAGGGTAATGTGTGCTTGAGGAGAAAGTATAGCAAACAAATGATTTTCCTTTCAAATCAAAATCAGTATTATTTCATCTTCTGTGTAGTGTGCTGAGATATTTTAATCCTATAAAGAGAACTTTAAAGCAAAACTTTGAAGAAGTAATTCTTATGTTTTCTATTTCCTGGTCTGTGATAAACCAGCACCATTTTATGTTTTTCCTCTTCCCCCTACTCTCTCTCCCTCTCTCCTTTCCTCTGCCATTTTTTTTTTTTTTTTTTTTTTTCACTTAACAAATTGTTGAAGATCTACCACCTGGCAGGTGATAGTCCATATTAGGCATGTATTAATAATAGCAAAAGGAAGCCACTGACTCCACAATATTTATGTTCCATTAGAGGGAAGATGGAAGATTTAGGTGGTCAAGGTTGACGGAAACTGGCCAATTACTTTTAAAACAAAAATATTAATGGTCATCATCTGGACACATTAAAATTTATATGGAACCACCAAATAGCCACACAAACCCTAAAAGAAATAAAGTTGTGGCCGGGCGCGGTGGCTCAAGCCTGTAATCCCAGCACTTTGGGAGGCCGAGGCGGGTGGATCACGAGGTCAGGAGATCGAGACCATCCTGGCTAACATGGTGAAACCCCGTCTCTACTAAAAAAAAAAATACAAAAAACTAGCCGGGCGTGGTGGCGGGCGCCTGTAGTCCCAGCTACTCGGAGGCTGAGGCAGGAGAATGGCGTGAACCTGAGAGGCGGAGCTTGCAGTGAGCCGAGATCGCGCCACTGCACTCCAGCCTGGGTGACACAGCGCGAGACTCTGTCTCAAAAAAAAAAAAAAATAAAAAAAAAAAATAAAGTTGTGGTATTCTACTTCCTAATCTTAAGTTATATTACAAAGGAATAGTAATCAAAACTGGATGGCATAAAAACAGGCACATAAAGCAATGGAACAGAATTTAGAAGCTAGAAATAAACCTAAACTTATACAGCTGACTAATTTTGACAAGTACCACAGGAGGACACAATGGAGAAAGGGTAGTCTCTCCAATAAATGGTGTTGGGAAAATGAGATGTTCACATACAAAAGAAAAAAACCATACCCTTATTCTATATCATACACAAAAATCAATTAATAATTAAGTAAAGGCCTAAATATAAAACCTGAAACCATAAAACTTCTGGGAGAAAACGGTGGAAAAGCTCCTGGACACTGGTCTTGGCAATGAGTTTTTTGACTAGGACACCAAAAGCACAGGCAAAAAAAGAAAAGTAAACACATGGGACTTTATAGAACTAAACACATCTACAGAACAAAGAATACAATCAACAAAATGAAGAGGCTGCCTACAGACTTAGAGAAGGTATACATGAAACACGTATCCATTAGGGGTTAATATATAATATATATAAGGAACATAACTCAATAGCAAAATAACTGAATAACCTGATTAAAAAATGGACAGAGAACCTGAATAGACATTTCTCCAAAGAAGACATACAAATGGCTAACAGATATATGAAACAGTGCACATCACTAGCCATCAGGGAGATGCAAATAAAAACCACAATGAGATGTGACCTCACATGTGTTAGGATGGCTATTATCAAAGTAACACAAAATAAGCATTGGTGGCAAAGGTGTAAAGAAAAGGGAACGCATGTACACTGTTGGTGGGAATGTAAACTGGTACAGCCATTATAAAAAATAGTATGGAAGTTCCTAAAAAAAATTAAACATAGACCTTATGACATATATTGGGGGAACCTGCCCCCAACATTTCAATGTAGGTTCTTTCTATTTTCTGTAAGTGTCAGCTAGCTGAGAAATAAAAAGAGTAGAAAGAGAGGAATTTTACAGCATGGCCACTGGGGGTGACATCACATATTGGTAGGACCGTGATGACCGCTTGAGTCTCAGACCAGCAAGTTTTTATTAAGGGTTTCAAAAAGGGAGTGGGTGTAAGAACAGGGAGTAGATGCAAAGATCACATGCTTCAAAGGGGAAAAAGCAGAACAAAAATCACATGCCTCTGAGGGAACAGGACAAAAGCAAAACAGAACTACTGATAAGGGTCTATGTTCAGCTGTGCACGTATTGTCTTGATAAACATCTTAAACAACAGAAAACAGGGTTTGAGAGCAGAGAACCGTTCTGAACACAAATTTACAAGGGTGGAGATTTTCCCCACCCTAATAAGCCTGAGGGTACTGCAAGAGACCAGGGCATATTTCAGTTCTTATCTCAAGTGCATAAGACAGACACTCCCAGAGCAGTCGTTTATAGACCTCCCCCCAGGAATGCATTTGTTTCCCAGGGTATTAATATTAATATTCCTTGCTAGGAAAAGAATTTAGTGATATCTCTCCTACTTGCACGTCCATTTATAGGCTCTCTGCAAGAAGAAAAATATGGCTCTTTTTGCCCGGCCCCGCAGGCAGTTAGACCTTATGGTTGTCTTCCCTTGTTCTCTAAAAATTGCTGTTATTCTGTTCTTTTTCAAGATGCACTGATTTCATATTGTTCAAACACACATGTTTTACAATCAATTTGTACAGTTAACACAATTATCACAATGTTATGAGATGACATACATTCTCAGCTTATGAAGATAACAGGATTAAGAGATTAATGTAAAGACGGGCTTATGAAATTATTAAAGTATCATTTGGGAACTGATAAATGTCCATGGAATCTTCACAATTCATGTTCCTCTGCCACGGCTCCAGCTGGTCCCTCCATTCAGGGTCCCTGATTTCCTGCAACAGACCTAGTAATTTTCTAGGGTATATACCTCCCAAAAAATGAAAACAGCACCTCATAGAGATAACTGCCCTCCCATGATCATTACAGCATTATTCACAATTGCCAATGGCAATCTATTTGACCATTGGTGAATGAAAGGGTAAAGAAAATGTGGTATGTATATATATATATATAGTATGAGGAGTATCTTTAAAAATACTATATTCTGGAAATTCTGTAAGATTTTGGATGCTCTTAATGCAAATAAAAAAGGGCTGTGAGATGATGGTTATGTTAAATTGCTTATCTGTAGTAATTATTTCACTGTATATATGTCTATCAAAATATCTTACTGAACACCAACTTAACTTTGTACAGTAAAAAAAAGTATTTCCTGAAAGTAGTCATCTGATAATTGAGAAATTCTTTGAAGTTTCCTCTTCCTTCACATAGATGATATTAAAATGCCCCATTCTCTCGTGATCCACTTGACTCCAAGGGATAAGTCTGAGCCTTTTGATCTCTTGCTCTGTGTGCTTTCAGATGAATCATCACACACTTAACGTAATTACACAGAGGCTTATCATTTTTCCCTTAAACTAGCATTTCTTCCAGCGTTCTCCATTTTTGCTATTCCTTCTGATCACTGAGTCTTGAAATTCTTAGCAGTTTCACTAGAATTATCCTTGATTCTCCATTTGCCTTTTACTATTCATTTCCATTCATTCACCGAACCCTGATTGTTTTTCTTCATTTGCATCTTCTTCATCTATCACATCACATTGACAGTCCCTCCATAATGGCCTTTAATTGGTATGTGTCTGCATCCAATTGGCCTCCTCCTACTACTGAGTGCTGGCAAAAATGCCTCCTGCCTAAAGAACTCCTCCAAGTCTACTTGTATTTAACCTCAAGATCTTATCACTGGGCTGTGTTCTTCCAGTTTTGATTTCAGACAGTCCCAGTGATTTTTGTCTTTTAGTATTTGTCAACTCAAATATTGACATATATTAACCTATCCCCCCAGTAAGCAAATTCTGGCCACGCATCTAAGATTAGCCTATGCTCTCCACTTTCTGAATCTCTGAGATGTCTATGAATTTCAGCTTGCCATCCTCTTTATTGACTTAGCATTAACTATTAATTCTATTCTTGGTCAAGGAAAATAGAAGCTGCATGTCTTATGGGGAGATACGGTTTTTGATCCCATAGAGTACACACTCCAAGGGCTTGCCATGCTGGTAAGTTAGGGAGTAATTCAAAATGGCTTTGTCCTTTAGTAAATTGCAGATTTGCAGAAATAAGTATGAGTGTTAAAGTTATGATGTATATGAGCAGTTACAATTCAAACAGTAGTATTCTCCTAGGTATAGTGTAGAAGGCACTTATGACTGTGACCTGATCAATGTGCCTTTCCCACAGAGAAAAATCATTTACTCGTGAATTTATTTACTTACCTGCTATATACTATGTGCCAAGCACTGTGGAAGAGGTTTGAATTATAGATGAACAAGGCTTATTCTCTTATTTTAAGCATCCTAATATCAAGGAGAAGAGGAGAGAGACATGCATATTTAATTATATATATAATTTTAAAATATACTCAGAAGATTTTTTGAAGAATAAATACCTAATGTATTTAAAGGGTTTAAAGTAGTGCCTGGCAAATAGAACATACCGTATAAATGTTTGCTATTAATTTTACAATGAGCTTTAATTATGTTCACATGGTAGGGCACTATAGAGTTTGCTTTGCATATAAATGTTGTTTGTCCAATCATGGGCTCTCATGAGGCCCCAAGTATGACTTTATACCACTGGCTCTTGTTCATTCATTCATTCAAAAAATACTTATTTAGCATCTTTTATATATTCCGACTTTGTGGGGTACAAAGGAACAGATAAAAATAAGATGAAGTTCTCAGCCTCAAGGTGCTCTCACATTTTATTTACCCAGCATTTGAGTAATGGAAGAATTCTAATAACTGAACTCCCTACACTCCCTGTTTTTGTGGTCGATGATAAATAAATATGGGCAATTTGGATTTTTTTTTTAAATAAAGAAAATGCAATCAAATTACTAGGGACTGTTCTGGGCCTGTACGGATTTAGATTAAGCATTCTGCACTGTCTGTAGCAACGGGACTGCAGCAGTATAAACCATGTTCCAAATGTAATGTTAAGCTCCAAAAGAGCCAGTTCATCAGAGAGGATATATTTGCAATTATCACAGATTTTATTATTAAATATATTTTTCTAAATCCTTGGAAAATTGGTGACCCATAAATGGCTAATTTTAATTAAGTAGAATATTCTAATTTAATTCATAAGATACAGAGGAAAGAGCACTAGATCTGAAATTAGAAGACAAAGGGTTGATCCTGGTTTTATTTTCTGGCCATATCACTTTGAGTAAATCATTTAAATTCTTCATTTGTGAAGTAATATGAATAAATACCATACAGGGTTGATAAAAAGATTGTAAGAGGTATTATATTCAAGAACTCTAATCAAAATATCTTGGACATAGTAAGTGCTAGCCATGTTTTAAATGGAAGTAGTTGTATATGTGCATATGTATATATATATAGCCAGGCTGTGTATATATATGTATATATGACCCTTGTTTATTTGTATTATTTTACCTGACTCCACAGAGGATTCGAGTGTACTATTTCCTTTAATATGTCACAAACTTTTTATAATTTTTTTTTGTGTTGGTTACTAGGGGCTAAGTCCACTTTCTTTTTTGTGATGTGAATTACAGAGAAAGCCATGTTCATGTGTACTCAGTGGATACTCATAAGCACATGCTAAATTCATACAGGGCCTGAATTCATGAATACAGTGTCATGTCCAGCATATTGTAAAATTCCAGTGGTTTCTGAATAACTCATCTGGGCTAAATATTAATACACTTCAGCTTCTTGGAGGTCAGTCATCTATTACAATGACCATGAAGTATTCCATAATCTCTATTTTATGCAAGCTTAATACCCTTGCAACAGCAGATTGTCATGTAACATGCTCTAGGAGAGATTAGATATCAATTTGCAAAGCATGATTTATGAATAATGAAATTCATTTACCCAAGATATGGTGGTGAGGACGGCAAGCAATAGATGAGGTGTTTTGCTAGAGATTCCTTCTAACTCCACTTATTCCTTGACTTACTAAACAAGGACATTTCCTCTGTGAATTATATTGAAGGCTGGCTCTTCTCTTAGAGGCTGTAGGACTTTCGTCAAAATAATTTAATGATGAAAATGAAGCTGGTCTAATTGAATTCAGTGTGAACTAAGAGTCATAACTTTAGGGTGAGTTTAGCCCTTAGCACTTAATATTCTGCTCAGCAGCTCTGCTTTGTTGTCATTGCAGGCTTCAAGCTTAGGAGGATATCTTTCTCTTTAATATAGAAAATGGGAAGCTGAGAATGTGCCTGGAATTGTGATAAATGTAGGCACTCACCTTGACCACTTAGGCGCTTTTAAAACCTGACACCTCATCAGCAAGTAAAAATCAACTCAGCACGTCTAAATAAAGCTGATTTAGAAAACTAAAAGTCAGTTTTTTGCTTCTTTTCAAAGGTTCATGTTCTTTATTTAAAGAACTCAATCAAACTCTTACCCTGTCCGCCTTAGGAAGCGGTTTTAATGAGTATCTGTAGGATTCCCACGCCTCTGACATCAAATTTACTTGCAAATTGACTTTTAAAAATTGGGTTGGAAGCTCTAAGGACAGAATTCCCTAACTCACTCTGCTGTGAAATACTATACTTAACCTCCCTATTGTGTGATCTTGCTTCATTTAACCAATGATGTTTTAAGGGCTAAGATTCAGCCTTCCATTTCATTTCACTGGGTCTCTGAAAGACAATCTAATGTTAAAATTGGCCCATTTTTTAGACCCGTTTAATTTGTGCCTTAAAATGACTTTGGAAATAAGTTTTGATTAAAAAGTTACACTAGTGATGCATTTTCAGTATCACAAAGCAAAACCTATTTGAAGAAGCTTTTCCTACATGCCAGATTGAGCAGAAGTCTTAATTCCCCTCAGTAACTGTGTAGGCAAAAAGAAGTTAGGAGGCCGGTGAATAAACAGGAAGCCATAAAAATCACAGACATCTTAGTTATCTATCTTGTTTTTCCATTGAATGGATTGTGCAGTCAAAAATTACAACCAAAATTGAATGTAAAGTATTTTAAGAATGAATACACACATATTTTCTTTTTTGAAACAACTATTAACAACCAAGAAACATATGCTTCAGTGAATACTTTTAGTTGAATCATAAACCACATTTCCAACAACTGTCTTTTTGAAGCCAGTTGAGACAGCTACACAAGAGGATGTTAAAGCAAATCAAGCTCTCACAGAGCCCATCTGTGTCTTTCCTGCAAGTTTCCAGCTACTTCTTTTCTCCTAAGTTAGTGTAAGCTATACAGTTCCTGCCTGGTTAAGAGATGCTCTGTTCTCTTCTTCCCAATGTGCAGCTTAGCCCTCTAAAAATTAAGGAGAAAATTAAGACCTTTCTTTGCTGTTGAGAAACTAAGTGAAAGGAGTGTAGTTCATCATGGAGAATTTGCCAAAGATATTGAAATGTGCAAAAACATAGTTTTTCCTATTACTGGTTGTTTGCTATGTCAGGACTTCTAGGTAACTGAGGTACCTAGGGAGGTGAGGCATCAACAGCGATGATAGGGAAATAATAAAACTGAAAAAAGGATGTGGTGTTGGTATTGAATGCTGGGTATAAATGAAAAGGACATGAGAACCCGTGTAGCACTCCAAAGCTTCGTATT
The DNA here is from genome assembly GCF_003255815.1 of Theropithecus gelada. Lineage (NCBI taxonomy): Eukaryota > Metazoa > Chordata > Mammalia > Primates > Cercopithecidae > Theropithecus > Theropithecus gelada. The sequence continues at coordinate 92,379,781 of NC_037682.1, read as the reverse complement.
CAAAGTTAAAGCAGAGTTCAGAGACAGCTACAGCAAGGTATCAATTCACTGTGGCAGTGCCAAAGCCAAAGATTTGAGTCCTAAAACAATGCCAAAATTAAATCTCTCAAGCAGGTAGGAAAATGTTCGTTTCATTAAAATTCGTTCACTCATGCCGTTATGATAAGGCATCTTCTGAAAGTCCATAGGTAAGTAGACTTCCTACCATATTGGAGGTCTAGGGTTCTTACAAAATTTTAAAGGTTGAAGACTGCTTTCTTGAAGGTGCAGGAGAGGCAATTAATACAATTCAGCATGAGAGCTAGTAAGAAATAATAAGACTTTAATTTTAGTACAAATATCTATGATAACATATACAAGAATCTGGTATTTCTTACAATTAAGAAAATTACGTGAAATGGTTAAAAGTTGAGAACTCCCTACAAACTCACCCCTGACATTTGTATGGGTAAAGGTACAAATAGAAGCTGCTACCTGTAACCTGTGGTTCTCCCTTACCCTGTTCCTGCTTCTCTTTGCACCCAGCTCTGCTCCCACTCAGATATCCAGGCTTTATCTATAACCCAACCTCTGGCCAACAGCAGCCCCTGGCCTTCTCCCCATCCTTAGAGGAAACACACCAGCAGTGAGGTCTGTGCTTGGGAAATGGATTTGGGGAAGAAACCGTCTCAAACTCTGGAAGCGGATTTGAGGGCATCCAGGTAACTCCATCTGGGGTTAAGAGTAATTACCTGGAGTATAGTTTAGAACAGTGGGCTGGAAGGGGTTTATGGGAGTTAGGAAGGGAAGAGGAAGGGGGAACGGTTGGGGGAAAGGCTCCAGGTGGGCATGTTCAGTTGGTCCCACAGACTTCTTGTGCTGTGGTGAGAGGAACAACTGGACAAGAACCATAGAGGACTTTCTGAAGGCTGGTTTTGGAGCAGGGGTTGCATTTGCTTTGGTTTCTGGGTAGGATTGCCTCCTTGTTAATTTCTCACTGTTAACTGGTAACTTGGCACAGGAAATCTTTCACCATCCAGCCTTCTCTCCAGTGTCATCTTTCTGATGTCCACCTCATCTCAATTTCCAATGACCTCCAAATTCTTGCCATTCCACCAAATCACTATGGTCTTTCATAGTTTGTATCACGTCCTGTGCTGTCTACCTGAGAAGATCCTGGCAACTCTTAAAAACTAAGCTCACATATTCAAAATCTGTGAAAACTCCCCTGGCTTACTCTGAAGCTCATTGCATTGTTCTTTTGGTGCCGTAGTCCTTTGTCTGCGTCATTATGATTTTAATTCTTGGTTTCCACTTTTTCTTGTTTTCTGTCTGCTTGAGTCCTCAGTATCCAGCAAAGAACCTGGCTCATAACAACTAGCCAATATTATTTGTGGAGTTGGTTGGATCTTTGGACTGACCTGTCTCCTACCCTGATGGGACATATACTTAGATTTCCTTACAGCATGTCTCACCCTAGTTTTCATCGCTCTTTCCACTTCGTTGGCATCTTGTTTCCTAACTTTTATACCTCTCCCAGCCTCCCCTTGATATTTATTTTCTGCTATGCTCCTGCATTTTGTTTAGAGTTCCAACTAAGTCTTTGACTTACTGATTTATATGACCCTGCTATTTGTCTTTTTATGAGAAATGATAGGATTGAATTTGTAATGTCAGGTCTGCTGATGGAAGACATTTGAATGGTCTAGCAGATGGGTATATTATAATAGGGAGATAACATGGTAAAGAGGTATTTTAGAAAGGTTGATTTGACTGGTTAGTCTTGACACTAGTTGAAGTAGCCAAAGGATCCACAGGTACCCTTCTGGTTCCTTCTGGTGGCTAAGAACAGCAGTCACCTCCCAGAACAAAAGAAATTCAGAGCTAATGGGGCTTTAAAAATCATCTATTCCTATGTTCTTATTTAATAGTTGAGAAAACTAAAGCACCAAAATGACAACAGTGGATCATGATTGAATCACAGTTAAGACTCAGGTCAATTATTCCCATTTAGTTATCTTTGCACTCTTCAGTGATGTCTAGCTCCAACTGTATTTGTACTCTATCTGATTTAATACATTGATTTGAGTCTTCTTTGTCCAAGCCTGAATCTACATGCACAGCTCACTCATTTACTTATTATCTTTGTTAAATTAGTGATGAGGCCAATGACAGGTGTTATACTAGGCTCTGAGGACACAAAGACTAACAAGAACTTGTCCTTGTTCTGAAGAAATTCAGTACGTTGGGTGTGTGGGGTGTAGTCATACAATGGTGGGAATAACAGTACCTACCTCAGCCTGGAAGATCGTTAATGAGGTGGGTTTCTATGAGGATATGACATTGGCCTTTGGGTTTTTTTTAATCCCTTCCTTCCTTCCTTCCTGCCTCCCTCCCTGCCTCCCTCCCTCCCTCCCTCCCTCCCTCCCTCCCTCCCTCCTTCCTTCCTTCCTTCCTTCCTTCCTTCCTTCCTTCCTTCCTTCC